>NC_088406.1:24845171-24987671 GCF_034236695.1 Oncorhynchus nerka | reverse complement strand
CAGCATACCAGTGCCGGGATGCAATAAAGACGAGAGGGTAGCAGACAGGTACGCTTGGAATGCCTTGGGAAATAAAATCTTGTTTCTCTCATTCTTTCTGCTCTCTTTCACTTTCCCTCTCCTTCCCCCTCTCCTTCACTCCCCCTGTTCTCCTCTCTCTCTCTTTCTCTTTCTCTCTCCCTCTCCTTCCCTCTCTCCTTCTCTCCCCCTCTCTCCTCTCTCTCTGCTTATGCTCAGAGTAAAATGTCCAAAATATAAATCTGGTGCAAAGGCATAAGAGTGTTAACAAATCCAGAATTACAGGGTTACCTTTCCTCCACATGGGCATTATGGAAATGTTGGCCATGTAATAATGTGTAAGTGCACGATAATAAACATAGTGTATGTGCTTGGTTCAATATCTAACAACTGACTGACTTAATGATAAGATGTAAAGAATGACAAGACAACATCTCTATATTCCTGGCCAACCACAAGCCAGAGAATGCTAAAACTCCAAGGCCCTTCTTCTGAAGCACAGTTGACCTCCTCATACACTCAAATAAAATTCTGTAAAGGCATCACATTTTATTTATAATCTTTATAGACTGTAAACATGTGAGTATGTGAGTGTGCAATTTTTTGGTGCAAAAGTGTGGATATGTGTGTATGTCTCTGTGTGTGTGTGTGTCTATATGTGAGTGTGTACTTGAGTCTATGCCAGCATTGATATCTGGATAATATGTTGAATAATAACTACACAATGACTATCTTTGATAAGGCAGAGAGTAAGTCGGGGGGTGGGGGGGGGGGGGGTTCAGACCCATAGAAACCATGGAGGATTGCTAAATAAAAGAGCTGTAAAACAGAGGCCTTCGGCCCCAGCAGAGGATGGCTTATCATAACACGCGGCGGTAATGTTTTTAATGTCTGCGTTTATCTTAAGCGACCAAAGGCTGTACATTTAAAATGTGCCTAGCTATGCGAGCCCCACCTCCCCCACATTTACTCCCCTACTCTCTCTTTCTCAATAATATCTCCCTCATTCCATCTCTTCTTATGTCTTTCATCTCTTTCTCCTTGAACATGAGTCTGTCCATGACTGTGTTGCTCACTTCCTCCTCTCCCTCCCTCTGTCTCTCCCTCCGTGCTCTCTTCCTCCTCTCCCTCCCTCTGTCTCTCCCTCCATGCTCTCTCTACATTTCTCTTCCTCTTTCACCATGAGTCATTCTATGCCTGTGGGTAGCTCTCTTTCTTCCTGTCCTTCTCTCTCTCTACCTCTCAATTTCTCTCCTAGTCCTTGACTGTGAGTGACTCCATGACTTATGAATGTTCCTATCCCACTGCACTCACTGAGTAAAACCATAGGTGGATGAGTTTTGTTTCTGTACATCCCCCTCCTGTCCTCTATCTGTAATAGTGCAGCATGGAGTGAGCAGCGAGCCCCTGTTCTGTCAGAGTCGGTTTACAAGGGAACATGTCACCTCATTAGAAGACTCGGCTGCAACACGTTTGGCCAGGCAGCCACACTGCCCCCCTCTCTTCCTCCTCCCTCCCTCCAGGCAGTTATACTGCCCCCCTCTCTTCCTTCTCCATCCCTCCAGGCAGTTATACTGCCCCCCTCTCTTCCTCCTCCCTCCCTCCAGGCAGTTATACTGCCCCCTCTCTTCCTCCTCCCTCCCTCCAGACAGTTATACTGCCCCCCTCTCTTCCTCCTCCATCCCTCCAGGCAGCCATACTGCCCCCCTCTCTTCCTCCTCCATCCCTCCAGACAGTTAGACAGAGAGAGAGAGACAGAGAGAGAGAGAGAGAGAGAGAGAGAGAGAGAAGCAGAGACGAGGGAGGAAGGGATGAGAGAGGGAAAGAGATGATGAAGGGAGGGTGCTTTACATGTTCAGATAATTTATTCCAACCGCATATGTTCAATGGATTGTGTGTGTGTGCGTGTGTATGTGCGTGTGTGCGTGTATGTGTGTGTCTCAACATGTGTTGGTGTGGAGCTGAATGAGCAGACGAGTTAAAGCTGGCTTGTCACTGAGAAGTCTCTAACCTGTCACACCTCCAGACCTGTTAATCCCATACACACACACACACACACACACACACACACGCACACGCACACACACACGTAGAAACACACACACGAACATACGTACATACATACACACGTACACACACACAGAAAAAAAAGAGAGAGAAAAAGACAGATTGAGAAAGAGAGAGAGAGAGAAAAAGAGAGAGAAAAAGAGAGAGAGAGAAAAAAAGAGAAAGAGAAAGAGAAAGAGAGAGAGAGAGAGAGAGAGAGAGAGAGAAAAAAGAGAAAGAGAAAGAGAGAGAGAGAGAGAGAGAGAGAGAGAGAGAGACAGATTGAAAGCAGTTGAAAGCCTTCTCTTACCAATACCCAGACCATGAGTGAGCAATACAAGTACAATCAATCTATTCCACTAAGCTTCTGCTAGATGAAGAGAGTTTAAAAATGTGTTGGTTTCTGACAATACCGGTGGAACAGATTACTGACTTCATCAAAGACATGGTAATAATAATTATAAAGTTATGGAGGAGAGGCGACTTTAGCCTTGTTCACATTGCAAGCCTTAATGCTCAAATCAGTTTATTTTTTCAAATCAGTTTTGTAATACTGACTGTCCAAACAGAAAGTTACAAGCAACCAAATCAGATGTGTGTGTTCAGACATCAGACATTTCCTTTCATGGCTACATTAGTAGTCATAGTAATGACGGATGTGTGCACAGTGGTGTAGGCTAATTGGTGGTGGTTCTCGTGCTTCCTATCGCTCAGAAGTGATGTAGTAAGCTAAGGTGACCACAATGCCTGCTATGGACATTTTCCAGTGGCTTGTTCAAATGTTCAAAATCATAGTGTAAGATCACGTTTGCAGCCTCAAAGGATAAGATGATCCAACTTTGTCTAGCCACACCAATCAACTAGCTAGCCACACCAGTCGACTAGCTAGCCACACCAGTCGACTAGCTAGCCACACCAATCAACTAGCTAGCCACACCAGTCAACTAGTTAGCCACACCAGTCAACTAGCTAGCCACACCAGTCAACTAGCTAGCCACACCAATCAACTAGTTAGCCACACCAGTCAACTAGCTAGCCACACCAATCAACTAGCTAGCCACACCAATCAACTAGCTAGCCACACCAGTCGACTAGCTAGCCACACCAATCAACTAGCTAGCCACACCAATCAACTAGCTAGCCACACCAATCAACTAGCTAGCCACACCAGTCAACTAGTTAGCCACACCAGTCAACTAGCTAGCCACACCAATCAACTAGCTAGCCACACCAGTCAACTAGCTAGCCACACCAGTCAACTAGCTAGCCACACCAGTCGACTAGCTAGCTACACCAGTCAACTACAGTCAATTTGCTAGCTACACCAGTCAACTACAGTCAACTAGCTAGCCACACCAGTCGACTAGCTAGCCACACCAATCAACTAGCTAGCCACACCAGTCAACTAGTTAGCCACACCAGTCAACTAGCTAGCCACACCAGTCAACTAGCTAGCCACACCAATCAACTAGTTAGCCACACCAGTCAACTAGCTAGCCACACCAATCAACTAGCTAGCCACACCAATCAACTAGCTAGCCACACCAGTCGACTAGCTAGCCACACCAATCAACTAGCTAGCCACACCAATCAACTAGCTAGCCACACCAGTCAACTAGTTAGCCACACCAGTCAACTAGCTAGCCACACCAATCAACTAGCTAGCCACACCAGTCAACTAGCTAGCCACACCAGTCAACTAGCTAGCCACACCAGTCGACTAGCTAGCTACACCAGTCAACTACAGTCAATTTGCTAGCTACACCAGTCAACTACAGTCAACTAGCTAGCCACACCAGTCAACTAGTTAGCCACACCAGTCAACTAGCTAGCCACACCAGTCGACTAGCTAGCTACACCAGTCAACTACAGTCAATTTGCTAGCTACACCAGTCAACTACAGTCAACTAGCTAGCCACACCAGTCAACTAGCTAGCTACACCAGTCAACTACAGTCAATTTGCTAGCTACACCAGTCAACTAGCTAGCCACACCAGTCAACCAGCTAGCTACACCAGTCAACTGACCCTTTAATCTGACCCTTATATGTGAGCTAATGAGAGATGTTACCATTGCCACAACCTAGAAAGTGCTGGCCACAGCATTGGAAATGTAAAACACTGGAATACACACATACAGAGATACACGCATGTACACACACACACACACACACACACACACACACACACACACACACACACACACACACACACACACACACACACACACACACACACACACACACACACACACACCTTGTCATTCAGTAACACAATAAAAAAAATGAGATTCTGCAGAACCAGACCAAATCAGTGTCAGAGTGGATCCAACCTAAACATGAAACCACATCTCCCTCCCGCAGTCCTTCCCGGAAAGATGCTGTGCTGTGAAGGCAACACGTGCACACGCCCTCCAAATCAAAATAATATAGGCCCTGTTCTACTTTCTGAATCCACACCACTCAGAAACAGTACCAGCGCCACAACACTACCAGAATCAACCGTGAAAGAACAGGGGAACAGGGAGACAGAGGGAAAGATTGAGTAAGAGACAGAGGACTTCACGGAGATGAGAAGTGAAATATGACAGAGTTAAAGGGAGTTGAAGGTTGATGTGTGCTGCCCTGGCACCCATTCAGCAGCAGGAAATCCAGGAGATCACAGCACAGCCAGAGACCCAGAGGCCTGGTGGAGGTCTGCCCTTTGGCCTGGGAGGTTCCTGAGGGCCATGGCCAATATCAGCCCTCTCCCTCTGGGAGTGACAGCAAGGGGGAGTGAGGAGCAGGGTTGAGGTGGGATGAGTGTGGTCCTGTCTATACTTTTACTGTCGGGATTAGAGAGAGGGATAGCCATGGAGGAGTGGAGGAATCACAGGTCATGTTTCCCTCCTCTCTCCCTCTGTCTGTTTCCCTTGGCGACCGTATCTCTCTGAGCGGTGGCAGGCTGCATTAGCAGGAAGGGATGTCGTCCTACAGTTGTCGTTTCTACAGTTCTACAGCTGCACCATCGAGAGCATCCTGACTGGTTGCACCACTGCCTGGTATGGCAACTGCTCGGCCTCTGATCGCAAGGCACTATAGAGGGTAGTGCGTGAGGACCAGTACATCACTGGGGACAAGCTTCCTGCCATCCAGGACCTCTATACCAGGTGGTGTCAGAGGAAGGCCCTAAAAATGTTCAGACTCCAGCCACCCTAATCATAGACTGTTCTCTCTGCTACCTCATGGCAGGCGGTACCGGAACGTCAAGTCTAGGTCCCAAAGGCTTCTAAACAGCTTCTATCCTGAAGCCATAAGACTCCTGAACATCTAATCAAATGCTACCCAGACTACTTGCATTGACCCCTTTTACACTGCTGCTACTTTCTGTTATTATCTAAACATAGTCACTTTAACTCTACCTACATGTACGTATTACCTCAGTTACATCGACTAACCGGTGCCCCCTGTCAATGGCGTGTATACTGGGAGCGGAGTCAGGTGCAGGAGAGCATAGAGGTGTGAACAGGTGCACACTTTATTTAGCCAGGAGAAACTAACAGACGGATGCCACTGCGTCGAAAAGACATGAGGGGGAACAGAGGAATAAATACATGTAGTGTGATTGGCGAATGAAAACCAGGTGCAGGGAACAAGACAAAACAAATGGATAAATGAAAAAGGGAGCGGCAATGGCTAGAAAGCCGGTGACGTCGACCTCCGAATGCCGCCCGAACAAGGAGAGGGGCCGACTTTGGCTGAAGTCGTGACAGTACCCCCTCCCCAGACGCGCGGCTCCAGCGGCTCCCCGACACTGGCCTCGGGGACGAACCGGAGGGCAAGGCACAGGGCGATCCGACGACGGTGAAACTCCCGCAGCAGTTTAGGGTCCAACACATCCGCCACCGGATCCCAGCACCTCTCCTCCGGACCATACCCCTCCCACTTCACGAGGTACTAAAGGCCCCTCGCCCAACGCCTCGAATCCAGGATGGAACGGATGGAGGAACCTCCCGCACCTCAGACTTCTGGAACGGGCCAGCCACCACCGGCCTGAAGAGAGACACATGGAACGAGGGGTTAATATGGTAATCGTGGGGAAGCTGTAAGCTGTAACATACCTCGTTCACTCTCCTCAGGACTATAAATGGCCCCACAAACTGCGGCTTCCGGCAAGGCAGGCGGAGGGGCAGGTTTCGGGTCGAGAGCCAGACTCGATCTCCCGGTGCGAACACTGGGGCCTCACTGCGGTGTCTCCTCCACACGCCGGAACCAATCGTCCACCGCAGGAGCCTCGGTCTGACTCTAATGCCACAGTGCTAGAACTGGCTGGTACCCCAATACACACTGAAAGGGGGAGAGGTTAGGGGAGGAGTGGCGGAGCGAGTTCTGCACCATCTCTGCCAAAGGCACGAACACCGCCCACTCCGCCGGCCGGTCCTGGCAATAGGACCGCAGAAACCTGCCCACATCCTGGTTCACTCTTTCCACCTGCCCATTACTCTCGGGGTGGAAGCCCGAGGTGAGGCTGATCGAGACCCCAAGACGTTCCATGAATGCCCTCCAGACTCTTGAAGTGAACTGGGGACCTCGATCAGACACTATATCCTCAGGCAACCCTTAGTGCCGGAAGACGTGTGTAAACAGGGCCTCCGCCGTTTGTAGGGCCATAGAGAGACCAAGCAGAGGGAGGAGACGACAGGACTTAGAGAAACAATCCACAATGACCAGGATCATGGTGTGGCCCTGTGAGAGAGGAAGATCCGTCAGAAAATCTACCGACAGGTGTGACCAAGGCCGTCGTGGAACGGATAAGGGATGTAGCTTACCTCTGGGCAGGTGTCTAGGAGCCTTGCACTGGGCGCACACCAAGCAGGAGGAAACATAAACCCTCACGTCCTTAGCCAAGGTGGGCCACCAGTACTTCCCAGTCAGACAGCGCACCGTCTGACTGATCCCTGGATGACCAGAGGAGGGTGACGTGTGGGCCCAATAGATCAACTGGTCACGGACAGCAGACAGAACGTACTGACGCCCAACGGGACACTGGAGTGGAGCGGGCTCTGTAGAAAGCCGGTGACGCCGACCGCCGAACGACGCCTGAAACAGGAGAGTGGCCGACTTCGGCGGAAGTCGTGACACCCCAGCCCACTGCCTCTGTACCGGTACACTCTGTATATAGCCTCTCTATTGTTATATTACTGCTGCTCTTTAATTATTTGTTACGCTTATTTCTTATTCTTATTTTTTAAATTTTATTTAACTAGGAAGTCAGTTAAGAACAAATGATTTTTTATTGTACAATGACAGCCTATTCCGGTCCACCAGGGGGTCGCCCTATGGGACTCCCGATCACAGCCAGTTGTGAAACAGCCAGGATTTGAACCAGGGTGTCTGTAGTGATGCCTCTAGCACTGAAATGCAGTGCCTTAGACCGCTGTTCCACTCGGGAGCCCATTTCACTGTAAGGTCTACAATTTTATTTGATTTTATTTGATTTAATCTAAACCCAAATTGACTCTGATGGGTCAACTCATTTAGAACGAATGTAGAGTAGTAAAAATGTAAGGAAATATTTTGAGGTCATTCTTGAACGCAATAAGTTAGTCACAACAAGACATAAGAAATCATATAAAACAATAGCAGATGTAAAACCTGGATGTGGAGTGTTTTATTCTGGGTTGGTGCTCAGACTGTGTGAATGTATACTGACCAAGAAATCCTCTCTTTATTCCCCATCCTTAGTACTGAGTGAACAAAACATTAAGAACACCTTCCTAATATTGAGTTGCACCACGCTCTTTTGCCTTCAGAAGAGCCTCCATTTGTTGGAGCATGGACTCTATAAGGTGTCGAAGGTGTTCCACAGGGATGCTGGTCAACGTTGACTCCAATGCTTCCCATAGTTGTCAGGGTTGACTGGATGTCCTTTGGGTGGTGGACCATTCTTGATACAAACTGTTGAACGTGAAAAACTCAGCATCGTTGCAGTTCTTGACATTAACCAGTGCGCCTGACACCTTCTACCATACCCCGTTCAAAGGCACTTAAATCTTTTGTCTTGTCCATTCACCTTCTAAATGGCACACATACACAATCCATGACTCAATTGTCTCAAGGCTTAAAACTCCTTCTTTAACCTGTCTCCTCCCCTTCATCTACACTGATTGAAGTGGATTTAACAGGTGACGTCAATAAGGGTATATAGCTTACACCTGGATTCACCTGGTCGGTCTGCGTCATGGAAAGAGCAGTGTCATAATGTTTTGTACAGTCAGTGTAGCCGTCAACCGAGGCGCCCTGCATGACGCTGTTGGTCCTCCATCATTACCATACATATCACCATGTCTACATACTGTTACTCTATCATTACCATACATATCACCATGTCTACATATTGTTACTCTATCATTACCATACATATCACCATGCCTACATATTGTTACTCTATCATTACCATACATATCACCATGCCTACATATTGTTACTTTATCATTACCATACATATCACCATGCCTACATATTGTTACTCTATCATTACCATACATATCACCATGCCTACATATTGTTACTCTATCATTACCATACATATCACCATGCCTACATATTGTTACTCTATCATTACCATACATATCACCATGCCTACATATTGTTACTCTATCATTACCATACATATCACCATGCCTACATATTGTTACTCTATCATTACCATACATATCACCATGCCTACATATTGTTACTCTATCATTACCATACATATCACCATGTCTACATATTGTTACTCTATCATTACCATACATATCACCATGCCTACATATTGTTACTCTATCATTACCATACATATCACCATGCCTACATATTGTTACTCTATCATTACCATACATATCACCATGCCTACATATTGTTACTCTATCATTACCATACATATCACCATGCCTACATATTGTTACTCTATCATTACCATACATATCACCATGTCTACATATTGTTACTCTATCATTACCATACATATCACCATGCCTACATATTGTTACTCTATCATTACCATACATATCACCATGTCTACATATTGTTACTCTATCATTACCATACATATCACCATGTCTACATACTGTTACTCTATCATTACCATACATATCACCATGCCTACATATTGTTACTCTATCATTACCATACATATCACCATGCCTACACATTGTTACTCTATCATTACCATACATATCACCATGTCTATATATTGTTACTCTATCATTACCATACATATCACCGTGCCTACATATTGTTACTCTATCATTACCATACATATCACCATGTCTACATATTGTTACTCTATCATTACCATACATATCACCATGCCTACATATTGTTACTCTATCATTACCATACATATCACCATGTCTATATATTGTTACTCTATCATTACCATACATATCACCATGCCTACATATTGTTACTCTATCATTACCATTCATATCGCCATGTCTACATATTGTTACTCTATCATTACCATACATATCACCATGCCTACATATTGTTACTCTATCATTACCATTCATATCGCCATGTCTACATATTGTTACTCTATCATTACCATACATATCACCATGTCTACATATTGTTACTCTATCATTAACATACATATCACCATGCCTACATATTGTTACTCTATCATTACCATACATATCACCATGCCTACATATTGTTACTCTATCATTACCATACATATCACCATGCCTACATATTGTTACTCTATCATGACCATACATATCACCATGCCTACATATTGTTACTCTATCATTACCATACATATCACCATGTCTACATATTGTTACTCTATCATTACCATACATATCACCATGCCTACATATTGTTACTCTATCATGACCATACATATCACCATGCCTACATATTGTTACTCTATCATTACCATACATATCACCATGTCTACATATTGTTACTCTATCATTACCATACATATCACCATGTTTACATATTGTTACTCTATCATTACCATACATATCACCATGCCTACATATTGTTACTCTATCATTACCATACATATCACCATGCCTACATATTGTTACTCTATCATTACCATACATATCACCATGTTTACATATTGTTACTCTATCATTACCATACATATCACCATGTCTACATATTGTTACTCTATCATTACCATACATATCACCATGTCTACATATTGTTACTCTATCATTACCATACATATCACCATGCCTACATATTGTTACTCTATCATTACCATACATATCACCATGCCTACATATTGTTACTCTATCATTACCATACATATCACCATGTCTATATATTGTTACTCTATCATTACCATACATTTCGTCATGCCTACATATTGTTACTCTATCATTACCATACATATCACCATGTCTACATATTGTTACTCTATCATTACCATACATATTCCAATGTCTACATATTGTTACTCTATCATTACCATACATATCACCATGCCTACATATTGTTACTCTATCATTACCATACATATCACCATGCCTACATATTGTTACTCTATCATTACCATACATATCACCATGCCTACATATTGTTACTCTATCATTACCATACATATCACCATGCCTACATATTGTTACTCTATCATTACCATACATATCACCATGCCTACATATTGTTACTCTATCATTACCATACATATCACCATGCCTACATATTGTTACTCTATCATTACCATACATATCACCATGCCTACATATTGTTACTCTATCATTACCATACATATCACCATGCCTACATATTGTTACTCTATCATTACCATACATATCACCATGTCTACATATTGTTACTCTATCATTACCATACATATCAACATGCCTACATATTGTTACTCTATCATTACCATACATATCACCATGCCTACATATTGTTACTCTATCATTACCATACATATCACCATGCCTACATATTGTTACTCTATCATTACCATACATATCACCATGCCTACATATTGTTACTCTATCATTACCATACATATCACCATGTCTACATATTGTTACTCTATCATTACCATACATATCACCATGCCTACATATTGTTACTCTATCATTACCATACATATCACCATGTCTACATATTGTTACTCTATCATTACCATACATATCACCATGTTTACATATTGTTACTCTATCATTACCATACATATCACCATGCCTACATATTGTTACTCTATCATTACCATACATATCACCATGCCTACATATTGTTACTCTATCATTACCATACATATCACCATGTTTACATATTGTTACTCTATCATTACCATACATATCACCATGTCTACATATTGTTACTCTATCATTACTATACATATCACCATGTCTACATATTGTTACTCTATCATTACCATACATATCACCATGCCTACATATTGTTACTCTATCATTACCATACATATCACCATGCCTACATATTGTTACTCTATCATTACCATACATATCACCATGTCTATATATTGTTACTCTATCATTACCATACATTTCGTCATGCCTACATATTGTTACTCTATCATTACCATACATATCACCATGTCTACATATTGTTACTCTATCATTACCATACATATTCCAATGTCTACATATTGTTACTCTATCATTACCATACATATCACCATGCCTACATATTGTTACTCTATCATTACCATACATATCACCATGTTTACATATTGTTACTCTATCATTACCATACATATCACCATGCCTACATATTGTTACTCTATCATTACCATACATATCACCATGCCTACATATTGTTACTCTATCATTACCATACATATCACCATGCCTACATATTGTTACTCTATCATTACCATACATATCACCATGCCTACATATTGTTACTCTATCATTACCATACATATCACCATGCCTACATATTGTTACTCTATCATTACCATACATATCACCATGCCTACATATTGTTACTCTATCATTACCATACATATCACCATGCCTACATATTGTTACTCTATCATTACCATACATATCACCATGTCTACATATTGTTACTCTATCATTACCATACATATCACCATGCCTACATATTGTTACTCTATCATTACCATACATATCACCATGCCTACATATTGTTACTCTATCATTACCATACATATCACCATGCCTACATATTGTTACTCTATCATTACATATCACCATGCCTACATATTGTTACATCATTACCATACATATCACCATGTCTACATATTGTTACTCTATCATTACCATACATATCACCATGCCTACATATTGTTACTCTATCATTACCATACATATCACCATGTCTACATATTGTTACTCTATCATTACCATACATATCACCATGTCTACATACTGTTACTCTATCATTACCATACATATCACCATGCCTACATATTGTTACTCTATCATTACCATACATATCACCATGCCTACACATTGTTACTCTATCATTACCATACATATCACCATGTCTGTATATTGTTACTCTATCATTACCATACATATCACCGTGCCATACATATTGTTACATATTGTTACTATCATTACCATACATATCACCATGTCTACATATTGTTACTCTATCATTACCATACATATCACCATGCCTACATATTGTTACTCTATCATTACCATACATATCACCATGCCTACATATTGTTACTCTATCATTACCATACATATCACCATGCCTACATATTGTTACTCTATCATTACCATACATATCACCATCATTTGTTACTCTATCACATATCACCATGTCTACATATTGTTACTCTATCATTACCATACATATCACCATGTCTACATATTGTTACTCTATCATTACCATACATATCACCATGTCTACATATTGTTACTCTATCATTACCATACATATCACCATGTTTACATATTGTTACTCTATCATTACCATACATATCACCATGCCTACATATTGTTACTCTATCATTACCATACATATCACCATGCCTACATATTGTTACTCTATCATTACCATACATATCACCATGTTTACATATTGTTACTCTATCATTACCATACATATCACCATGTCTACATATTGTTACTCTATCATTACCATACATATCACCATGCCTACATATTGTTACTCTATCATTACCATACATATCACCATGCCTACATATTGTTACTCTATCATTACCATACATATCACCATGTCTATATATTGTTACTCTATCATTACCATACATTTCGTCATGCCTACATATTGTTACTCTATCATTACCATACATATCACCATGTCTACATATTGTTACTCTATCATTACCATACATATCACCATGTCTACATATTGTTACTCTATCATTACCATACATATCACCATGCCTACATATTGTTACTCTATCATTACCATACATATCACCATGTTTACATATTGTTACTCTATCATTACCATACATATCACCATGCCTACATATTGTTACTCTATCATTACCATACATATCACCATGCCTACATATTGTTACTCTATCATTACCATACATATCACCATGCCTACATATTGTTACTCTATCATTACCATACATATCACCATGCCTACATATTGTTACTCTATCATTACCATACATATTAACATGTCTATATATTGTTACTCTATCATTACCATACATATCACCATGTCTACATATTGTTACTCTATCATTACCATACATATCACCATGCCTACATATTGTTACTCTATCATTACCATACATATCACCATGCCTACATATTGTTACTCTATCATATGAACCATGCCATGCCATGCCATGACATATTGTTACCCTATCATACTATTAATGGACCATGCCATGACATAATGTTACTCTATCATACTATTAATGAACCATGCCATGACATAATGTTACTCTATCATACTATTAATGAACCATGCCATGACATAATGTTACTCTATCATACTATTAATGAACCATGCCATGACATACTGTTACTCTATCATACTATTAATGAACCATGCCATGACATACTGTTACTCTATCATACTATTAATGGACCATGCCATGACATAATGTTACTCTATCATACTATTAATGAACCATGCCATATCATACTATTAATGGACCATGCCATGACATAATGTTACTCTATCATACTATTAATGGACCATGCCATATCATAATGTTACTCTATCATACTATTAATGGACCATGCCATGACATAATGTTACTCTATCATACTATTAATGAACCATGCCATGACATTTTGTTACTCTATCATACTATTAATGAACCATGCCATGACATAATGTTACTCTATCATACTATTAATGGACCATGCCATGACATAATTTTACTCTATCATACTATTAATGAACCATGCCATGACATAATGTTACTCTATCATACTATTAATGGACCATGCCATGACATAATGTAACTCTATCATACTATTAATGGACCATGCCATGACATAATGTTACTCTATCATACTATTAATGAACCATGCCATGACATAATGTTACTCTATCATACTATTAATGAACCATGCCATGACATATTGATAATGATTAGGTTATTTTACTTGCATTCTAAGTATTACCGTAAAAGCCATAACAACACACTCATCTGATTAAACTCCCTCCATCTATTCAGAAAGGTGATCTGAAATGATGTCATGGGGTTAGGGTTTCCTGCAAGTAATATGCAAATTTTGTATTTAAATGTGCTACACCTAAATAATGAGCTCAGTGGCATGTCACACAGGGTGCAATATCTGCCAATATAAATCACTGCCAATCTGCATGCCAACTACTGTGCCCATCTCTCTATAGGGGGTGACTCATGCTGTTCAGGCTATTCTCAGGGGTGGGCTTTGGGATTTAGTCTTTGGGCTTTAGGCTTTTGTCATCCCTCACTGAACTATTAAGCTAAAACAACCCTCTGAGTGTCACGAGTCCGACCGAGGGTGGCTTCCCTTCCCGGTCGGGTGGCGCTCGGCGGTCGTCGTCACCGGCCTATTAGCTGCCACTGATTGTTTTTCCTCCCCCTCCTTGTATGTTTATTGGTAGCACCTGTTTGTGATGATTAGTTGGGCTTCTTTAGAGAGCCGGCCCGCCTGTTTGTTGTGCGGGATTAATTATTGTAACCTTCGGCTCTGTAGTAGAGGAACGTGTTTGTTCCTGGTCGTGTATTTCAGTTGAACATTTTTCAATTCCCGTGTTTGGGGCCATTATTAATGTGAGCACCCTGTGGTGCGTTGGTGCATTAAAGAGCACAGCATTCCACTCTCTGTCTCCTGCGTCTGACTCCACACCCACGACACCCGGAGCATTACAGAATCCCGCACCAAAAGATTGAATGGAGTCAGCAGGAGCAGCAGCCAGCCCTCTCCCATCGATGGAGGAACGGGTTCTCCACCACACCACCGTCCTCCATCGGATCGGATCCGCGATGGATCAAGTGATGGAGAGAATGGACCGATGGGAGAGGAGTGGTCTACTCTCTCCACCTTCGGCACCCCCGGCTCCGGACTCCCCATCTCCCGACTCCAGCATCCTCCGCCTGCCAGGGGTTTTTACTTCAGCTGGAGCTATACCTGGCCACCGTCAGACCCACTCCCTCGGGAGCGGAGAGGGTGAGTGTCTTCATCTCCTGCCTCACGGGTCATGCTCTGGAGTGGGCGAATGCAGTCTGGAATGGCCCAACTCAGCGTGGGAGCACTACCCAGAGTTTTCCCGCCGCTTCCGTGCCGTGTTTGATCACCCTCCAGAAGGCCGAGCGGTGGGAGAATGACTATTTCATCTCAGGCAGGAGAGGAGGAGCGCCCAGGATTACGCGCTGGAGTTCCGGACCTTGGCAGCAGGATCTGGGTGGAACGACAGGTGTAGTCTCCGGGAGGACGTCCGCAGGGAGTTAGCGTGTCGGGACACCGCTCTTTCACTGGATGAGCTGATTGACATGTCCATTCGACTGGACAATCTGCTGGCTGCCCGCGGACGTTCGGAGAGGGTCCTGTGCGTTCCACCACCCAGCCCCTCCGCTCCCATTCCGATGGAGTTGGGAGGGGCTGTGCCGAGGGGTACCGGAGGAGGAGGCCTTCCCTGCACCAACTGTGGTCGGAGAGGACACACGGCGGATCGGTGCTGGGGGGGTCCGTCTGGGAGTAGAGATGGCAGGCGGAACGCTTCTCGATCACCCCAGGTGAGTCAGCATCAATCTCACCCAGAACCCCTTGTTGGCCACTTGTTTGTCTTAACCTTTTTCCTCTTCCCAGCATAGGGCGCTTGTCGATTCAGGTGCAGCTGGGAACTTTATGGATCGTGGACTCGTCCTTAAGTTAGGGGTTCCGCTGGTACCGATAGATTCAAATTTTCCCGTGCACTCCCTAGATAGCTGGCCATTAGGGTCAGGGATGGTCAGGGAGACCACGGTTCCACTGGACATGGTGACGCAGGGGAATCATAGGGAGCGTATCAGTCTTTTTATTATTGATTCGCCTGCGTTTCCAGTGGTGCTGGGGATTCCCTGGCTGGCCCGGCACAATCCTAAAATTTCGTGGAGACAGGGGGTTCTCCAGGGGTGGTCAGAGGAGTGTTCTGGAAGGTGTTTGGGAGTTTCCATCGGTGCCACGTCGGTGGAGAGTCCAGACCAGGGTTCCAAGGTGTGCATTCCCCCTGAGTATGCCGATTTGGCAATCGCTTTCAGTAAAGTGAAAGCGACTAAATTACCACCTTATCGACCGGGAAGGGATTGTACGATAGATCTCCAGGTAAACGCTGCGCTTCCCAAGAGTCACGTGTACCCGTTGTCCCAGGAGGAGACATTGGCGATGGAGACATATGTCACGGAGTCGCTGGGACAGGGGTACATTCGGCCCTCCATCTCACCCGTCTCCTCTAGTTTATTTTTTTGTGAGGAAAAAGGAGGGAGGTTTGCGTCCATGTATTGATTATAGAGGTCTAAACGCCCTCACAGTGGGGTATAGTTACCCTCTACCTCTCATCGCTACGGCGGTGGAATCATTTCACAGAGCGCAGTTCTTCACAAAACTGGATCTCAGGAGCGCGTATAGTCTGGTGAGTATTCGGAAGGGAGACGAGTGGAAAACCGCATTTAGTACCACATCAGGCCACTATGAGTACCTCGTCATGCCGTATTGGTTAAAGAATGCTCCAGCCTTCTTCCAATCCTTTGTAGACAAGATTCTCAGGGACCGGTGCGGACAGGGAGTGGTTGTTTATATCGATGACATTCTGATCTACTCGGCCACTCACACCGCGCATGTGTCTCTGGTACGTAAGGTGCTTGGTAGACTGCTGGAGCATGACCTATACGTAAAGTCTGAGAAATGCGTGTTCTCTAAACGAGCCGTCTCCTTTCTGTGTTATCGCATTTCCACCTCGAGGGTGGTGATGGAGTGCGACCGCATTAGGGCCGTGCGTAATTGGCCGACTCCGACCACGGTAAAATAGGTACAGCGGTTTTTGGGTTTTGCCATCTACTACCGGAGGTTTATCCAGGGTTTTGGCCAGATAGCGGCTCCCATTACCTCACTGCTGAAGGGGGGCCCGGTGCGGTTGCAGTGGTCAGCAGAGGCGGACAGAGCTTTCAACAAGTTGAAGGTGCTGTTCACTGATGCGCCCGTGTTGGCGCATCCAGACCCCACTCTAGCATTCATAGTGGAGGTGGACGCGTCCGAGGCTGGGGTGGGTGCCGTGCTATCACAGCGCTCGGGTACGCCACCAAAACTCCGCCCCTGCGCTTTTTTCTCAAGGAAGCTCAGCCCAGCTAGCGGTGGTTAGAGCTCTGAAGGTGTGGAGACACTGGCTTGAGGCGGCTAAGCACCCCTTTCTCATCTGGACCGACCACCAGAATCTGGAGTATATTCGGGCAGCTAGGAGACTTAACCCATGTCAGGCAAGGTGGGCCATATTCTTCACCCGGTTCCGGTTTACATTGTCGTATAGACCGGGCTCCCAGAACGTAAAGGCTGACGCACTGTCCCGCCTTTACGACACGGAGGATGGGTCCACCGAACCTACTCCCATCCTTCCCGCCTCAAAACTGGTAGCACCAGTGGTATGGGAGGTGGACTCGGACATCGAGCGGGCGTTACGGGCGGAACCCGCGCCTCCTCAGTGTCCGGCGGGGCGTAAGTACGTGCCGTTTGGTGTTCGGGACAAACTGATTCGGTGGGCTCACGTCCTACCCTCCTCGGGCCACCCTGGGGTGACGAGGACAGTGGGGAGCCTTCGGGGGAGGTATTGGTGGCCTACTTTGGTTAAGGACGTTAAGGGTTATGTCTCCTCCTGTTCAGTGTGCGCCCAGAGTAAGGCTCCTAGGCACCTTCCTAGAGGGAAGTTACAACCCCTCCCCGTTCCACAACGGCCATAGTCACATCTATCCGTAGATTTCCTGACCGACCTTCCGCCGTCTCAGGGGAACACCACGGTTCTAGTGATTGTGGATCGGTTCTCTAAGTCCTGCCGTCTCCTCCCGTTGCTCGGTATCCCTACAGCCCTACAGACTGCGGAGGCATTATTCACCCATGTCTTTCGGCACTACGGGGTGCCGGAGGTTATCGTTTCTGATCGGGGCCCCCAATTCACGTCCCGGGTATGGAGGGCCTTCATGGAAAGTTTGGGGGTCTCTGTCAGCCTGACCTCCGGTTATCACCCCGAGAGTAATGGGCAGGTGGAGAGAGTGAACCGGGAGGTGGGTAGGTTTCTGCGGTCGTATTGCCAGGATCGGCCAGGGGAGTGGGCACGATACATTCCCTGGGCTGAAATGGCCCAGAACTCACTACGCCACTCCTCTACTAATGTGTCCCCTTTTCAGTGTGTGTTGGGGTACCAGCCGGTCCTGGCACCATGGCATCCGAGCCAGACCGAAGCTCCTGCGGTGGAGGAATGGGTACAGCGCTCCAAGGAGACCTGGAGGGCCGTCCACGGCAGAAGAGGAGTGCTGACCCCCACCGCAGTGAGGCCCCCGTGTTTGTACCGGGGGACAGGGTCTGGCTCTCGACCCGAAACCTACCCCTCCGCTTGCCCTGCCGGAAGCTGGGTCCGCAGTGTGTAGGGCCCTTTAAAGTCCTGAGGAGATTTAACGAGGTGTGTTATCGATTACAACTCCCTTCCTATTATCGTATTAACTCCTCGTTTCATGTGTCTCTCCTCAGGCCGGTGGTAGCTGGTCCCCTGCAGGACAGTGAGGTGCCGGAGGTCCCCCCCCCCCCCTCTGGACATCGAGGGGTCCCCGGCGTATACGATCCGGGCCATTCTGGACTCAAGACGCCGGGTGAGGGGCCTGCAGTACCTCGTGGACTGGGAGGGGTACGGTGGGGGACATCTTGGATCCATCCATGTTGAGGGATTTCCATCGCCTCCTTCCGGATCGCCCTGCGCCTCGTCCTCCGGGGCGACCTCGAGGCCGGTGTCGGCGCGCTGCGGGAGCCGCGCGTCAGGGGGGGGGGTACTGTCACGAGTCCGACCGAGGGTGGCTTCCCTTCCCGGTCGGGTGGCGCTCGGCGGTCGTCGTCACCGGCCTATTAGCTGCCACTGATTGTTTTTCCTTCCCCTCCTTGTATGTTTATTGGTAGCACCTGTTTGTGATGATTAGTTGGGCTTCTTTAGAAGTTTGTTGTGCGGGATTAATTATTGTAACCTTCGGCTCTGTAGTAGAGGAACGTGTTTGTTCCTGGTCGTGTATTTCAGTTGTACATTTTTCATTCCCCGTGTTTGGGGCCGTTATTATTGTGAGCACCCTGTGGTGCGTTGGTGCATTAAAGAGCACAGCATTGCACTCTCTGTCTCCTGCGTCTGACTCCACACCCACGACACCCGGAGCATTACACTGAGCTTCTATATGTTTATTTTTTTTAATTTTTTTATTTCACCTTTATTTAACCAGGTAGGCTAGTTGAGAACAAGTTCTCATTTGCAACTGCGACCTGGCCAAGATAAAGCATAGCAGTGTGAACAGACAACACAGAGTTACACATGGAGTAAACAATTAACAAGTCAATAACACAGTAGAAAAAAAAGAAGGGGGGAGTCTATATACAATGTGTGGAAAAGGCATGAGGTAGGCGAATAATTAAAATTTTGCAGATTAACACTGGAGTGATAAATGATCCGATGGTCATGTACAGGTAGAGATATTGGTGTGCAAAAGAGCAGAAAAGTAAATAAATAAAAACAGTATGGGGATGAGGTAGGTGAAAATGGGTGGGCTATTTACCAATAGACTATGTACAACTGCAGCGATCGGTTAGCTGCTCAGATAGCTGATGTTTGAAGTTGGTGAGGGAGATAAAAGTCTCCAACTTCAGCGATTTTTGCAATTCGTTCCAGTCACAGGCAGCAGAGTACTGGAACGAAAGGCGGCCGAATGAGGTGTTGGCTTTAGGGATGATCAATGAGATACACCTGCTGGAGCGCGTGCTACGGATGGGTGTTGCCATCGTGACCAGTGAACTGAGATAAGGCGGAGCTTTACCTAGCATGGACTTGTAGATGACCTGGAGCCAGTGGGTCTGGCGACGAATATGTAGCGAGGGCCAGCAGTGGTGGGTGGTATAAGGTGCTTTAGTGACAAAGCGGATGGCACTGTTATATACTGCATCCAGTTTGCTGAGTAGAGTGTTGGAAGCCATTTTGTAGATGACATCGCCGAAGTCGAGGATCGGTAGGATAGTCAGTTTTACTAGGGTAAGCTTGGCGGCGTGAGTGAAGGAGGCTTTGTTGCGGAATAGAAAGCCGACTCTTGATCTGATTTTCGATTGGAGATGTTTGATATGAGTCTGGAAGGAGAGTTTGCAGTCTAGCCAGACACCTAGGTACTTATAGATGTCCACATATTCAAGGTCGGAACCATCCAGGGTGGTGATGCTAGTCGGGCATGCGGGTGCAGGCAGCGATCGGTTGAAAAGCATGCATTTGGTTTTACTAGCGTTTAAGAGCAGTTGGAGGCCATGGAAGGAGTGATGTATGGCATTGAAGCTCGTTTGGAGGTTAGATAGCACAGTGTCCAATGATGGGCCGAAAGTATATAGAATGGTGTCGTCTGCGTAGAGGTGGATCAGGGAATCGCCCGCAGCAAGAGCAACATCATTGATATATACAGAGAAAAGAGTCGGCCCGAGAATTGAACCCTGTGGCACCCCCATAGTTACCTAGCCTCAGTGCAGTGGGCAGCTGGGAGGAGGTGCTCTTGTTCTCCATGGACTTCACAGTGTCCCAGAACTTTTTGGAGTTGGAGCTACAGGATGCAAACTTCTGCCTGAAGAAGCTGGCCTTAGCTTTCCTGACTGACTGCGTGTATTGATTCCTGACTTCCCTGAACAGTTGCATATCACGGGGACTCTTCGATGCTATTGCAGTCCGCCACAGGATGTTTTTGTGCTGGTCGAGGGCAGTCAGGTCTGGAGTGAACCAAGGGCTGTATCTGTTCTTGGTTCTGCATTTTTGAACGGAGCATGCTTATCTAAAATGGAGAGGAAGTTGCTTTTAAAGAATGACCAGGCATCCTCAACTGACGGGATGAGGTCAATGTCCTTCCAGGATACCCGGGCCAGATCGATTAGGAAGGCCTGCTCACAGAAGTGTTTTAGGGAGCGTTTGACAGTGATGAGGGGTGGTCGTTTGACTGCGGCTCCGTAGCGAATACAAGCAATGAGGCAGTGATTGCTGAGATCCTGGTTGAAGACAGCGGAGGTGTATTTGGAGGGCCAGTTGGTCAGGATGACGTCTATGAGGGTGCCCTTGTTTACAGAGTTAGGGTTGTATCTGGTGGGTTCCTTGATGATTTGTGTGAGATTGAGGGCATCTAGCTTAGATTGTAGGACTGCCGGGGTGTTAAGCATATCCCAGTTTAGGTCACCTAACAGAACAAACTCTGAAGCTAGATGGGGGGCGATCAATTCACAAATGGTGTCCAGGGCACAGCTGGGAGCTGAGGGGGGTCGGTAGCAGGTGGCAACAGTGAGAGACTTATTTCTGGAGAGAGTAATTTTCAAAATTAGTAGTTCGAACTGTTTGGGTATGGACCTGGAAAGTATGACATTACTTTGCAGGCTATCTCTGCAGTAGACTGCAACTCCTCCCCCTTTGGCAGTTCTATCTTGACGGAAGATGTTATAGTTGGGTATGGAAATCTCTGAATTTTGGTGGCCTTCCTGAGCCAGGATTCAGACACAGCAAGGACATCAGGGTTAGCAGAGTGTGCTAAAGCAGTGAGTAAAACAAACTTAGGGAGGAGGCTTCTGATGTTGACATGCATGAAACCAAGGCTTTTTCAATCACAGAAGTCAACAAATGAGGGTGCCAGGGGACATGCAGGGCCTGGGTTTACCTCCACATCACCCGCGGAACAGAGAAGGAGTAGTATGAGGGTGCGGCTAAAGGCTATCAAAACTGGTCGCCTAGAGTGTTGGGGACAGAGAATAAGAGGAGCAGGTTTCTGGGCATGGTAGAATATATTCAGGGCATAATGCGCAGACAGGGGTATGGTGGGGTGCGGGTGCAGCGGAGGTAAGCCCAGGCCCCGGGTGATGATGAGAGAGGTTTTATCTCTGGACATGCTGGTTGTAATGGGTGAGGTCACCGCATGTGTGGGAGGTGGGACAAAGGAGTTATCAGGGGTATGAGGAGTGGAACTAGGGGGTCCATTGTGAACTAAAACAATGATAACTAACCTGAACAACAGTATACAAGGCATATCGACATTTGAGAGAGACATACAGCGAGGCATACAGTAATCACAGGTGTTGAATTGGGAAAGCTAGCTAAAACAGTAGGTTTGACAACAACAGCTAATCAGCTGGCACGACAACAGCAGGTAAGATGGCGTTGACTAGGCAACGGGGCCAACAGATAAAACAAACAAGCAGAATGGAGTACCGTGATTAATGGACAGTCCAGCGTGCATCAGCTATGTGGCCAAGAGATCAGTGTCCAGGGGGCAGCGGTGGATGGGGCAGGGAAGCTGGACTAGCGAGTGTTATCCAGGTTAAAAAAACGAACAATGACTAAATAGCTTGTAGCTAGTTAGCTTCTGGAGGTTCTTGAGTGTGTTCTAAAAAATTAAAAATAATAGCGATTCCGTATCACATTGGGTGAGGCAGGTTTCCGGAAGGTATAAACAAATTAAAATCAAAAAGAGATAGAAAGTAAATATGGGTGTTTGGGACGCGGCGATGCAGACGGTTAGCAGGCCTGTGCTAGCAAGCTAACAGTTCGTAGATAGCTAGATAGCTAGTTGTGAAGATCCAGCTGAAAAATGTTCCATTTGCGGTGGGAATCCGGGGAAGAAATCGGTGGATGAAAAAATAAATAGGTCCGTTATGCTCTGGTTAGAGTCGCGTTGTTCGAACTGGCGAGAGCTTTCCGGGCTGAAGGTTAGCTGATGACCGGTTAGCTGAAGACCGCTAGCATGGCTAGTGGTTTGCTGGCTAGCTTCAGTTGAGCTTCAGTTGAGGGGTTCCGGTTCCAAGTAAATATAAATATAAATACTTTAGGAAAAATAGCTACATTGGGTGAGGCGGGTTGCAGGAGAGTAATTGGAAGCTTAGGTTTAGCAAAAAGATTTTAAGGAGATATGCGAAGAAAAATATGTAAAAAAACGAAAGAGATATATACAGAGACACGACACAAAAGGACTTACTGCTACGCCATCTTGGATTGACTAGGATATAGGGGATAGTTAATTATACTGAACAAAAATATAAAACACAACATGCAACCATTTTAAAGATTTTACTGAGTTACAGTTAATTTAAGGAAATCAGTCTATTGAAATAAATAAATTAGGCCCTAATCTATGGATTTCACCTAACTGGGAATACAGATATGCATCTGTTGGACGCAGATACCTTAAAAAAAATCAGAAATCCAGTCAGTATCTGGTGTGACCATCATTTGCCTCATGCAGCGTGACACATCTCCTTTGCATATAGTTTATCAGGCTGTTGATTGTGGCCTGTGGAATGTTGGCCGAAACTGGAACACACTGTCGTACATGTTGATCCAGAGCATCCTAAACATGCTCAATGGGTGACATGTCCTGTGAGTATGCAGGCCATGGAATAAATGGGACATTTCAGCTTCCAGGAATTGTGTACAGATCTTTGCAATATGGAGCTGTGCATTATCATGCTGAAACATGAGGTGATGGCAGTGGATGAATGGCACGACAATGGGCCTCAGGATCTCGTCAAGATATCTCTGTGTATTCAAATGGCCATCGATAAAACACAATTGTGTTTGTTGTCCGTAGCTTATGCCTGCCCATGCCATAACCCCACCGTAACCCCACCGCACTCTAATTACAACGTTGACATCAGCAAACCACTCGCCCACACGAAGCCCCACATATAGTCTGTGTTTGTGAGGCTAGTTGGACGTACTGCCAAATTCTCTAAAACAACGTTGTAGTAGGCTTATGGTAGAGAAATTAACATAAAATGATCTGCCAACAGCTCTGGTGGATATTCCTGCAGTCAGAATGTCGATTGCACGTTCCCTCAAAACTTGAGACATCTGTTGCCCTGTGTTATGTGACAAAACTGTACATTTCAGAGGGGCCTTTTATTTTCCCCAGCACAACGTACACCTGTGTAGTAATCATGCTGTTAAATCAGCTTCTTGACATATCACACCTGTCAGGTGGATGGATTATCTTGGCAAAAGAGAAATGCTCACTAACAGGGATGTAAAAACATTTTTGCCAAAAACCTTTGAAAACCTTTTTGTGCAAATGGAAAATCTTTGTGCTCTTTTATTTCAGCTCATAAGACATGGGACCAACACTACATGTTGCGTTTATATTTTTGTTCAGTGTACTTACTTATGCCCATCTATCGTCCCATAGGCCATTAATGACACCAACAACACGGGATAAATGCTTTACATGTGAGCATATCCTACTGGGCGCATTCTTCAGTTCAACGTCTAGTTTTGATTTACATTAGTTTTTTTGTTAAATAACAGTTCACCATGTCATTGAATTTAGGTTAAAAGTTGGATGAAAAAAAGAAGACATTTTTGCGAATACAATCAGTTTTCCACTTTGAATGCTGTCTTCATATATCACTTTTGTTGTTGAAATGATGCAAAAACAATGTTGATTCAACCAGTGGGATGTATGTGTTGAGGGAGAGCATTAGTGATGTGTAGGCTATTAGGATGTAAAATAGGTTACAGTGCTGTGTTGTATGTAGCCTCTAGCACTAGCTACGTGATTCATTGGAGCGAGCAGAGGTACAGCAAATGTTACTGCCCAGGGATATGAATGAACACATGCACACACACTCACACGGAGGCTGTACTGCTAACACACACTCACACAAACCCAGAGGCGGTACTGCTAACACACACACACTCACACACACACAGAGTCAGAAATGCTAACACAAACTCACACACACCCAGAGGCATAAATGCTAACACACACTCAAACACACACAGAGGCAGTACTGTTAACACACAATCACTCTCTCTCTCTCTCTCTCACACACACACACACACACACACACACACACACACACACACACACACTGTTAACACACACACACACTGTTAACACACACTCACACACAGAGGCAGTACTGCAAACACACACTCATACATTTACAGAAGCAGAACTGCTAACACACTCACACACAAATACACATACCCACTGGCAGACATGTTCAAAGGTGTAGAAATTAAATTCAGAAGATCATTTCTCAAAACGCAGCACATTTGCACCCAGGAAGAGAAAAACACAGTTGATTAATAAGCTGCTTCCTTTAGTGTAAGATCTAGATAAACAGCAAACTAAAGGCAGAGTCAAGCTACTGCTTAACAAGAGGCATAGTATCTGTCTTGTACTGCTCCTTGGGGATCTTTGCCAAGGCAGACCATAATGGACCAGCTCATCAGTGCCTACTCAAGGCTACCCCACGGCTACCCTGGTAATATGTATCACATAAACATAAACACACACACATCCTGTCACATGCATCTTGTAGGCAGCAGGTAGCCTAGCGGTCAGAACATTGGCCCATTAACCGAAAGGTTGCTAGTTTAAATCCTCGATCCAACAAGTTGAAAAATCTTTTGGTGCCCTTGAGCACTTAACCCTAATTGCTCCAGGGTCGGCGTTGATAATGCTGACCCTGGGTGTTACCTCACTCTCCGAGCGTGTCTCAGGAAGAGTTGGGATAAGCAAATAACACATTTCCAATTGGAAATAGGACAAGCATAAGCTCCAGCAAACAAGTGCACAAACAGCCTTGGTCACATGGAGTGCAGGAGATATCTTGAGGAAGATCCTGTTATCCATACTGACTTTTCCTCTGCTCTTTATAAAAACCCAGAGCTGTTTTTACGGTGCAACGAGCCATGCTCAAACGAGCCATGCTCAAACGAGCCATGCTCAAACGAGACATGCTCCAACGAGCCAAGACAAGGAGAGGGCCAGAAAAAGAGAAAAGTGAAGGGTTCTGAAATGTATCAGGTTTCAGGATATTTCCATTTAAATACGTCTCACTCAAGGATTTGACAGGTGTTCCCATGGCAACAGCGGCCCATCTCCGGATTGTGTGTGTGTGTGAGTGTGTGTGTGACCTCATAGCTGGACACCTTTAGCCGGTTAGTTTCGCTGCAGAAGCTGGGGCCGAGGAGCCGTTTCTTTTCAGAGGAGATTTAGACATACCTCTCCCCACTGACACAAAGCATTACTTCCACATGTTGGAGTCCTGAGCTGTCCCACCAACCGCTTACCCACATCTTTTCACTGCACTTTCTGCATTCAACAACAATGTAGACCAGGCACAGCATTGGAACTGCTACATCGTAAATTGTCCTTTGTGAAAAAAGAAAAATGATTTTATTATTAGTAAACTTATTTAGCAAAGGGTGGATACTTCACCAAGACTGCACAATTGATCAGATGAAATTCACACCACCAGAAAAATATTGCTGAATCAGCTGTCAGGTGCTGTCTCTGATAGTACGGTGCTGCTGGTAGTGAGACATCATTGGGATAACGATTCACTCTCTGATAAAACCTAACCTCATGTTTGTCCATGTAATGTAGAGAGAAGCAGCTTGGCCGGAGCCTGACTGAAAACAGCCATATGGTGATCTTCTCCGCTCTGTCGCCTCCGTTAACCACAGGAAGGCATTAAAGGCTCGTTTTAATAAAGGCACAGAATGGATGCTGTCTCTGCAACTAAATGGATTGGGACCCCATGCTGGCTCTGCTCTGGTGGGGTGAGTGGCAGGGTTCACTGATTTGCAGACATTGCACGCAGGCTGAAGAGATCTGACAGTCTGCAGGAGAGGAGAGCCGATCTGGGAAAACCATTCTGACAGAATACCCTGCTCTCATTCAAAAACCTATTGGGCCCCTGCTGGATGTGTGTGGCTGTGGTGTTGCATGTAAAGGAATGGGTTAATGTAGTGTGTGTGTGTGTGTGTGTGTGTGTGTGTGTGTGTGTGTGTGTGTGTGTCTGTCTGTCTGTCTGTCTGTCTGTCTGTCTGTCTGTCTGTCTGTCTGTCTGTCTGTCTGTCTGTCTGTCTGTCTGTCTGTCTGTCTGTGTTAGCATTGATGTGGGATTTCATGTCATATCTCCTGACATCATAACTTCCGTTACTCCATCCTGTTGTTATCCCCTTCAGGTGACTGACATGAGCGGGAGCAGTACAGTTCAGATCAATGGGGACAATGGATGTCCTGATAAAGTCAGTATGTCTCTGAGGTCATAAGGTCAGTGGGGAAGGACACCTGTGTGCCTTTCTGGGCCTTACCCCCTCTCACAAAGCACTGTGTGATATGGTTCCTTTCCTCACAGGAATGGCACCAGACAGCGGTAAATTAAAAAGCTCTTTTCCTGGTAATTACCCCCTCCAAGGGGGTGACCTTTGTGCCTTCCCACCGCAGCCGGAGCAGCACACGGGTAATTAATGCTCAGCGCACACACACACAGACACATGCACACACCGCGCACACACACCCATACCCCCATGGATAGAGGGCTACACGGGCCACTGGGTCACCTCTGAAAATGATACCCTGTCACTCCAGGGCATCCATGGGTAATGACCGGGAAATGTGTGTGTGTGGGAATAGCTGTGTAATGGTGCGTGTGTCTATTGATAAATCTTAGAGAGGTGACCGCAGACTGTTCTCTAATCTAGTCAGGACAATGTTCTATTCAGAATAGCTGCAGACTGTTCTCTGATCGAGTTAGGTCACGACTTCGGCCGAAGTTGATGCCTCTCCTTGTTCGGGTGGTGTTCGGCGGTCGACGTCACCGGTTTTCTAGCCATCCCTGATCAATTTGTAATTTTCCATTTGTTTTGTCTCGTTTTTCAACACACCTTGTTTTCATTTCCCAATTACCGGTCATGTATTTAACCCTCTGTTTCCCCCATATCTTTGTGTGTGATTGTTATTTGTTCAGGTCTGAATGTTCCGGCTGGTTGGTACCGTGTTTTGTGGAAACTGTTCTTTTTGCACTTTGTATATTGTTTTATTTTGTGCTGTCGGGTAGTGCGTTGTTTCACTCATCTCTGCCTTCCTGCGCCTGACTTTCTACACCAGCTACACCCACCAGCCTGACAAGTTAGGACAATGTTCTAGTCAGAACAGCTGCAGACTGTTCTCTGATCTAGTCAGGACAATGTTCTAGTCAGAACAGCTGTAGTCTGTTCTCTTATCTAGTTAGGACAATATTCTAGTCAGAACAGCTGTAGTCTGTTCCCTTATCTAGTTAGGACACTGTTCTAGTCAGAACAGCTGCAAACTGTTCTCTTATCTAGTTAGGACAATGTTCTAGTCAGAGCAGCTGCAAACTGTTCTCTTATCTAGTTAGGACAATGTTCTAGTCAGAGCAGCTCAAAACTGTTCTCTTATCTAGTTAGGACAATGTTCTAGTCAGAGCAGCTGCAGACTGTTCTCTGATCTAGTCAGGACAATGTTCTAGTCAGAGCAGCTGCAAACTGTTCTCTTATCTAGTTAGGACAATGTTCTAGCCACAGCAGACTGTTCTCTTATCTAGTTAGGACAATGTTCTAGTCACAGCAGACTGTTCTCTTATCTAGTTAGGACAATGTTCTAGTCAGAGCAGCTGCAAACTGTTCTCTTATCTAGTTAGGACAATGTTCTAGTCACAGCAGACTGTTCTCTTATCTAGTTAGGACAATGTTCTAGTCACAGCAGACTGTTCTCTTATCTAGTTAGGACAATGTTCTAGTCACAGCAGACTGTTCTCTTATCTAGTTAGGACAATGTTCTAGTCAGAGCAAACTGTTCTCTTATCTAGTTAGGACAATGTTCTTGTCAGAGCAGACTGTTCTCTTATCTAGTTAGGACAATGTTCTTGTCAGAACAGACTGTTCTCTTATCTAGTTCGGACAATGTTCTTGTCAGAACAGCTGCAAACTGTTCTCTTATCTAGTTAGGACAATGTTCTAGTCACAGCAGCTGCAGACTGTTCTCTGATCTAGTCAGGACAATGTTCTAGTTAGAACAGACTGTTATCTTATCTAGTTAGGACAATGTTCTTGTCAGAGCAGACTGTTCTCTTATCTAGTTAGGACAATGTTCTTGTCAGAGCAGACTGTTCTTTTATCTAGTTAGGACAATGTTCTAGTCAGAGCAGCTGCAAACTGTTCTCTTATCTAGTTAGGACAATGTTCTAGTCAGAGCAAACTGTTCTCTTATCTAGTTAGGACAATGTTCTTGTCAGAGCAGACTGTTCTCTTATCTAGTTAGGACAATGTTCTTGTCAGAGCAGCTGCAAACTGTTCTCTTATCTAGTTAGGACAATGTTCTAGTCAGAGCAGCTCAAAACTGTTCTCTTATCTAGTTAGGACAATGTTCTAGTCAGAGCAGCTGCAGACTGTTCTCTGATCTAGTCAGGACAATGTTCTAGTCAGAGCAGCTGCAAACTGTTCTCTTATCTAGTTAGGACAATGTTCTAGCCACAGCAGACTGTTCTCTTATCTAGTTAGGACAATGTTCTAGTCACAGCAGACTGTTCTCTTATCTAGTTAGGACAATGTTCTAGTCAGAGCAGCTGCAAACTGTTCTCTTATCTAGTTAGGACAATGTTCTAGTCACAGCAGACTGTTCTCTTATCTAGTTAGGACAATGTTCTAGTCACAGCAGACTGTTCTCTTATCTAGTTAGGACAATGTTCTAGTCACAGCAGACTGTTCTCTTATCTAGTTAGGACAATGTTCTAGTCAGAGCAAACTGTTCTCTTATCTAGTTAGGACAATGTTCTTGTCAGAGCAGACTGTTCTCTTATCTAGTTAGGACAATGTTCTTGTCAGAACAGACTGTTCTCTTATCTAGTTCGGACAATGTTCTTGTCAGAACAGCTGCAAACTGTTCTCTTATCTAGTTAGGACAATGTTCTAGTCACAGCAGCTGCAGACTGTTCTCTGATCTAGTCAGGACAATGTTCTAGTTAGAACAGACTGTTATCTTATCTAGTTAGGACAATGTTCTTGTCAGAGCAGACTGTTCTCTTATCTAGTTAGGACAATGTTCTTGTCAGAGCAGACTGTTCTTTTATCTAGTTAGGACAATGTTCTAGTCAGAGCAGCTGCAAACTGTTCTCTTATCTAGTTAGGACAATGTTCTAGTCAGAGCAAACTGTTCTCTTATCTAGTTAGGACAATGTTCTTGTCAGAGCAGACTGTTCTCTTATCTAGTTAGGACAATGTTCTTGTCAGAGCAGCTGCAAACTGTTCTCTTATCTAGTTAGGACAATGTTCTAGTCAGAGCAGCTCAAAACTGTTCTCTTATCTAGTTAGGACAATGTTCTAGTCAGAGCAGCTGCAGACTGTTCTCTGATCTAGTCAGGACAATGTTCTAGTCAGAGCAGCTGCAAACTGTTCTCTTATCTAGTTAGGACAATGTTCTAGCCACAGCAGACTGTTCTCTTATCTAGTTAGGACAATGTTCTAGTCACAGCAGACTGTTCTCTTATCTAGTTAGGACAATGTTCTAGTCAGAGCAGCTGCAAACTGTTCTCTTATCTAGTTAGGACAATGTTCTAGTCACAGCAGACTGTTCTCTTATCTAGTTAGGACAATGTTCTAGTCACAGCAGACTGTTCTCTTATCTAGTTAGGACAATGTTCTAGTCACAGCAGACTGTTCTCTTATCTAGTTAGGACAATGTTCTAGTCAGAGCAAACTGTTCTCTTATCTAGTTAGGACAATGTTCTTGTCAGAGCAGACTGTTCTCTTATCTAGTTAGGACAATGTTCTTGTCAGAACAGACTGTTCTCTTATCTAGTTCGGACAATGTTCTTGTCAGAACAGCTGCAAACTGTTCTCTTATCTAGTTAGGACAATGTTCTAGTCACAGCAGCTGCAGACTGTTCTCTGATCTAGTCAGGACAATGTTCTAGTTAGAACAGACTGTTATCTTATCTAGTTAGGACAATGTTCTTGTCAGAGCAGACTGTTCTCTTATCTAGTTAGGACAATGTTCTTGTCAGAGCAGACTGTTCTTTTATCTAGTTAGGACAATGTTCTAGTCAGAGCAGCTGCAAACTGTTCTCTTATCTAGTTAGGACAATGTTCTAGTCAGAGCAAACTGTTCTCTTATCTAGTTAGGACAATGTTCTTGTCAGAGCAGACTGTTCTCTTATCTAGTTAGGACAATGTTCTTGTCAGAGCAGCTGCAAACTGTTCTCTTATCTAGTTAGGACAATGTTCTAGTCAGAACAGACTGTTCTCTTATCTAGTTAGGACAATGTTCTAGACACAGCAGCTGCAGACTGTTCTCTTATCTAGTTAGGACAATGTTCTAGTCAGAACAGACTGTTCTCTTATCTAGTTAGGACAATGTTCTAGTCAGAACAGCTGCAGACTGTTCTCTTATCTAGTTAGGACAATGTTCTTGTCAGAGCAGCTGCAAACTGTTCTCTTATCTAGTTAGGACAATGTTCTAGTCAGAACAGCTGCAGACTGTTCTCTTATCTAGTTAGGACAATGTTCTAGTCAGAGCCGCTGCAGACTGTTCTCTGATCTAGTCAGGACAATGTTCTAGTCAGAGTTGCTGTCGACTGTTCTCTTATCTAGTTAGGACAATGTTCTAGTCACAGCAGACTGTTCTCTTATCTAGTTAGGACAATGTTCTAGTCACAGCAGACTGTTCTCTTATCTAGTTAGGACAATGTTCTAGTCAGAACAGACTGTTCTCTTATCTAGTTAGGACAATGTTCTAGTCAGAGCAGCTGCAAACTGTTCTCTTATCTAGTTAGGACAATGTTCTTGTCAGAGCAGACTGTTCTCTTATCTAGTTAGGACAATGTTCTTGTCAGAGCAGCTGCAAACTGTTCTCTTTTCTAGTTAGGACAATGTTCTAGTCACAGCAGCTGCAGACTGTTCTCTTATCTAGTTAGGACAATGTTCTAGTCAGAACAGACTGTTCTCTTATCTAGTTAGGACAATGTTCTAGTCAGAACAGCTGCAAACTGTTCTCTTTTCTAGTTAGGACAATGTTCTAGTCACAGCAGCTGCAGACTGTTCTCTTATCTAGTTAGGACAATGTTCTTGTCAGAGCAGCTGCAAACTGTTCTCTTTTCTAGTTAGGACAATGTTCTAGTCACAGCAGCTGCAGACTGTTCTCTTATCTAGTTAGGACAATGTTCTAGTCAGAACAGACTGTTCTCTTATCTAGTTAGAACAACGTTCTAGTCAGAACAGCTGCAGACTGTTCTCTTATCTAGTTAGGACAATGTTCTAGTCAGAGCCGCTGCAGACTGTTCTCTGATCTAGTCAGGACAATGTTCTAGTCAGAGTTGCTGTCGACTGTTCTCCTATCTATTTAGGACAATGTTCTAGTCAGAGCTGCTGTAGGCTGTTCTCCTATCTATTTAGGACAATGTTCTAGTCAGAGCTGCTGTAGGCTGTTCTCCTATCTATTTAGGACAATGTTGTAGTCAGAGCAGTTGCTGTGGTTTTTGTGAACTCACACACTCTTTCAGCCATACACGCTCACGTGCAGTTGCTCACAAGCAATCATGCATTGACGTAAGGACATTCACACACACGTATACACGTAACACCTGTACTCCCTTTCACACGTATATGCGTAGGCACTTATTCACATACACACTTATAACGTAGACACTTATACACGTATACATGTACACACGTAGACACGTAGACACTTATACACGTAGACACGTGGACACTTATACACGTAGACACTTATACACGTATACATTTAGACACGTAGACACTTATACACGTAGACACTTATACACGTAGACACTTATACACGATACACGTAGACACTTATACACGTAGACACTTATACACGTAGACACGTATACACGTAGACACTTATACACGTAGACACTTATACACGTAGACACGTATACACGTAGACACTTATACACGTAGACACGTATACACGTAGACACTTATACACGTAGACACTTATACACGTAGACACGTAGACACTTATACACGTAGACACTTATACACGTATACACGTAGACACTTATACACGTAGACACTTATACACGTAGACACGTATACACGTAGACACGTATACACGTAGACACTTATACAGGTAGACACTTATACACGTAGACACTTATACACGTAGACACGTATACACGTAGACACGTATACACGTAGACACTTATACACTTATACACGTATACACGTAGACACTTATACACGTAGACACGTATACACGTAGACACTTATACACGTATACACGTATACACATACACTTATACACGTAGACACTTATACACTTATACACGTATACACTTATACACTTATACACGTATACACGTATACACTTAGACACTTAGACACTTATACACTTATACACGTAGACACTTATACACTTATACACGTAGACACTTATACACGTAGACACTTATACACGTAGACACTTATACACATAGACACGTATACACGTAGACACTTATACACGTAGACACTTATACACATAGACACGTATACACGTAGACACTTATACACGTAGACACTTATACACGTATACACATAGACACTTATACACGTAGACACGTAGACACTTATACACGTAGACACTTATACACGTATACACGTAGACACTTATACAAGTAGACATTTATACACGTAGACACTTATACACGTAGACACACTTATACATACACTACGACACCCCATACACGACACTTATACTTATACACGTATACATGTAGACACGTAGAAACTTATACACGTATACACTTATACACGTATACATGTAGACACGTAGACATTTATACACTTAGACACGTAGAAACTTATACACGTAGACACTTATACACGTAGACACTTATACAGGTATACACGTAGACACTTATACAGGTATACACGTAGACAATTATACACATTATTACACTCAACTGAACGACTTGATTAGTGTAGTGTTAGCTAGCTACATAGTTGTCTTTGCTGTCTTCGTATCCAAGATAATTGTGTAGTTTAGAGTGTGTAGTCTTAGAGTGATTATCTTAATTTACCGAGGTTAGCTAGCCAGCTATTTTACAGACACTTATACACGTAGACACTTATACACGTATACACGTAGACACTTATACACTTATACACGTAGATACTTATACACGTAGACACTTATACACGTAGACACTTATACACGTATACACATAGACACTTATACACGTAGACACGTAGACACTTATACACGTAGACACTTATACACGTATACACGTAGACACTTATACAAGTAGACATTTATACACGTAGACACTTATACACGTAGACACTTATACACGTAGACACTTATACACGTATACATGTAGACACGTAGACACTTATACACGTATACATGTAGACACGTAGAAACTTATACACGTATACACTTATACACGTATACATGTAGACACGTAGACATTTATACACTTAGACACGTAGAAACTTATACACGTAGACACTTATACAGGTATACACGTAGACACTTATACACGTAGACACTTATACACGTAGACACTTATACACGTAGACACTTATACACTTATACACGTAGACACTTATACACGTAGACACGTATACAGGTAGACACGTATACACGTAGACACTTATACACGTAGACACTTATACACTTATACACGTAGACACTTATACAGGTATACACGTAGACACGTAGACACTTATACACGTAGACACTTATACAGGTATACACGTAGACACTTATACACGTAGACACGTATACAGGTAGACACGTATACACGTAGACACTTATACACGTAGACACTTATACACTTATACACGTAGACACTTATACACTTATACACTTATACACGTAGACACTTATACACGTAGACACTTATACACGTAGACACGTATACACACGTAGACACGTAGACACTTATACACGTAGACACTTATACACGTTATACACGTAGACACTTATACACGTAGACACTTATACACGTAGACACGTATACACGTAGACACTTATACACGTAGACACGTATACACGTAGACACGTAGACACTTATACACGTAGACACTTATACACGTAGACACGTATACACGTAGACACTTATACACGTAGACACGTATACACGTAGACACTTATACACGTAGACACGTATACATTAGACACGTATACACGTAGACACTTATACAGGTAGACACTTATACAGGTAGACACTTATACACGTAGACACTTATACACGTATACATTTAGACACGTAGACACTTATACACGTAGACACTTATACACGATACACGTAGACACTTATACACGTAGACACGTATACACGTAGACACGTATACACGTAGACACTTATACACGTAGACACTTATACACTTATACACGTATACACTTATACACGTAGACACTTATACACGTAGACACGTATACACGTAGACACTTATACACTTAGACACTTATACACTTATACACGTATACACGTATACACGTAGACACTTATACACGTAGACACGTATACACGTAGACACTTATACACGTATACACTTATACACTTATACACGTAGACACTTATACACTTATACACGTAGACACTTATACACGTAGACACTTATACACTTATACACGTATACACTTATACACTTATACACGTATACACGTATACACTTAGACACTTATACACTTATACACGTAGACACGTATACACGTAGACACTTATACACGTATACACGTATACACTTATACACTTATACACGTAGACACTTATACACGTATACACTTATACACTTATACACGTATACACGTATACACTTAGACACTTAGACACTTATACACTTATACACGTAGACACTTATACACTTATACACGTAGACACTTATACACGTAGACACTTATACACATAGACACGTAGACACTTATACACGTAGACACTTATACAGATAGACACGTATACACGTAGACACTTATACACGTAGACACTTATACACGTAGACACTTATACACGTAGACACTTATACAGGTATACACGTAGACACTTATACAGGTATACACGTAGACAATTATACACATTATTACACTCAACTGAACGACTTGATTAGTGTAGTGTTAGCTAGCTACATAGTTGTCTTTGCTGTCTTCGTATCCAAGATAATTGTGTAGTTTAGAGTGTGTAGTCTTAGAGTGATTATCTTAATTTACCGAGGTTAGCTAGCCAGCTATTTTACAGACACTTATACACGTAGACACTCATACAGGTAGACACTTATACACGTAGATACTTATACACGTAGACACTTATACACGTATACACGTAGACACTTATACACTTATACACGTAGATACTTATACACGTAGACACTTATACACGTAGACACTTATACACGTATACACATAGACACTTATACACGTAGACACGTAGACACTTATACACGTAGACACTTATACACGTATACACGTAGACACTTATACACGTAGACACTTATACACGTAGACACTTACACACGTATACATGTAGACACGTAGACACTTATACACGTATACATGTAGACACGTAGACACTTATACACGTATACATGTAGACACGTAGAAACTTATACACGTATACACTTATACACGTATACATGTAGACATGTAGACACTTATACACTTAGACACGTAGAAACTTATACACGTAGACACTTATACACGTAGACACTTATACACGTAGACACTTATAAACATAGACACTTATACACTTATACACGTAGACACGTACACACGTAGACACTTATACACGTAGACACTTATACACGTAGACACGTACACACGTAGACACTTATACACGTAGACACTTATACACTTATACACGTAGACACTTATACACGTAGACACGTAGACACTTATACACGTAGACACGTATACACTTATACACGTAGACACTTATACACGTAGACACTTATACACGTAGACACGTATACACTTATACACGTAGACACGTATACACTTATACACGTAGACACTTATACACGTAGACACGTAGACACGTAGACACTTATACACGTATACACGTAGACACTTATACACATATACACGTAGACACTTATACACATAGACACTTAGACACGTAGACACTTATACACGTATACACGTAGATACTTATACACGTAGACACTTATACACGTAGACACTTATACACGTAGATACTTATACACGTACACACGTAGACACTTATACACGTAGACACTTATACACGTATACACGCAGACAGTTATACACGTAGACACTTATACACGTATACACGTAGACACTTATACACGTAGACACTTATACACGTATACACGTAGACACTTATACACGTAGATACATATACACGTATACACGTACACACATATACACGTACACACGTATACGCGTAGGCACTTATACACGTAGACACTTATACACGTAGACACGTACACACGTAGACACGTATACATATACACGTAGACACTTATACACGTAGACACGTACACACGTAGACACTTATACACGTAGACACTTATACACTTATACACGTAGACACTTATACACGTAGACACGTAGACACTTATACACGTAGACACTTATACACGTACACACGTACACACGTATACACGTAGACACTTATACACGTACACACGTACACACGTATACACGTAGACACTTATACACATACACACGTATACAGACACAATTGTGAGCAGTATTACTTAAGCAACATCTGACTGATTGTAACTCACTTCTAGGTGGATAATGATCTGTGTATTTCCAACACATTCTGACAAAACTTTTACCAAAACCTTTTCTCAATCTCGCAAACCTACCTCCCTCCCTTATCTTGCCCCTCTTTCTCACGTCACTCATTCTCACTCTCTCCTCTCTCTTCTCTCGCCCTGTCTTTCAGTGTTCCTGTCAATACGGTTGCCATCAATGGCCTTCTGTCCCTGGGCTCAGAGTCTGTTTGCCTAAGGGCTTCCCCTCTGCCTGGCCATCCCTTTGTATGAGGGGAATCAGAGAGATGGAGAAAGGAGGGATGACGGAGGGAGAATGGAGGGGATCGTTTGGTAAACAGAAGGCTGTCAAACCACAGCGGGAGATGATGATGCCCCATCCCAGCCTCCTTTGCTCCGTCGGGGGGATTAATCGTATGCTTCTTATACAGCCAATAAGACAATGGAAGGTTTGTAGAGTCTGCTAGAGTCAGGACATTGATAAACATCTCTGTGTGAACCAGGGGCTGCTCCGGATCTCGGAGAGAGGCTATGCCTGCTGAATGGGTTAGGAGTTAGCAAGACTGTTTATCATCTGAGTACCCAAGACAGATCAAGATGGTGAGTTTGTCCATGAACAAGTCAGAGATGAACTGTTAGTTTAATTCAGGTTGGTGTTTTCTCCTCAAACTTTCTGTTGGGGTTACTAGGGCGTTCTTTCTGGCAAGGCTGAAGTCAAAGACCTCAAGGTTACTCATCCCCAGACTGTCTCTTTCTCCCCATCTCTTTCTAAGTGGATTGTATTCTCAACCAGCACCACAGTAACATTGAGGATGTCAGATGACTTATCGTGTACTCCCGCTCTGCTCCGAGACAGAAGCCTCTGTGGGCAACATGTCTCCACTGTCATTAGCCTACATCTTCCTCAATGACCTTTCATTCCCAGAGAGAGAGAGAGAAAAAAAAACACAAAGGCATTTAGGAGATTAAACCATATTTACAAAACTTGGTCATTGCTTGTAAGTGAAAGTGTGATTTATTGGTGTTGTGTATTTAGGATGAGAATATAATTCATAGCCCTCATCATAAATACTGGGGCTGCCAATGTCATTTTCCAGCATTTAAGACTCCTGTTTTTTAATTAAATGTTTGCGCAAGAGCGGTGAAGGCGGAGAGAAAATATGCCAGTGTTTTTGAGTACGTGCATGAATATTTGTGTGTCTGTTTTTTAAATGTATTTTCATCAAGAGTAATTACACACACACACTCAAACACACACAGAGGCAGTACTGTTAACACACAATCACTCTCTCTCTCTCTCTCTCTCACACACACACACACACACGCACACACACACACACACACACACACACACACACACACACACACACACACACACACACACACACACACACACACACACACACACACACACACACACACACACACACACACACACACACACACACACACACACACACACACACACACACAAAGTGGAGAGAGAGAAGGGAGATAGACACTCATGCGCACACTGCTCACACACTCCATTGCCTCAATTACTAAACATAACATAAATAAAATCATTATTGAATTCTAAGACAATTGAAACTGAGGCAAATAATAATAACAAATGGGCATGTTGTGCAGATTGATTATAGAGAAGAAACGGCATGAAATTGAACAACAGCAGTTATCACATAAAAGACTAATGAATAAAAGTGGAACTGTTAAATGGCTGGAGGGAGATGCAGAGGCAGGGAGAGGAGAAGTGGATGGCTGTTGTGGACAGATATTGAGTGATTGACAGGTTAATAATGGCCAACACCTGAAGCCCTGCAGGATGTGGGCGGCACTAGGCCAGATCAGGTGTCAGAGCACAAGGTGAAAGAGATGGAGAGAGAGAGAGAGAAAGACAGAGAGAGACAGAGAGAGCACGATAGGGCGAGAGAAAGAGGATGAGATGTTACCCTTGATGAACTATTTATAAGCGCATTGGAGGTGTACCTGCGGATGTATTTCAAGGTCTACCTTCAAATTCAGTGCCTCTTTGCTTGACATCATAGGAAAATCAAAAGAAATCAGTCAAGACCTCAGAAAAAAATTGTAGATCTCCACAAGTCTGCTTCATCCTTGGGAGCAATTTCCAAACGCTCATCTGTAACAAACAATAGTACGCACGTACAAACACCATGGGACCACGCGGCCGTCATACCGCTCAGGAAGGAGACTCCTAGAGATGAACGTACTTTGGTGTGAAAAGTGCAGATCAATCCCAGAACAACAGCATGGGATCTTGTGAAGATGCTGGAGGAAACAGGTACAAAAGTATCTATATCCACAGTAAAAACCAGTCCTATATCAACATAACCTGAAACGCTGCTCAGCAAGGAAGAAGCCACTGCTCCAAAACCGCCATAAAAAAGCCAGACTATGATTTGCAACTGCACATGGGGACAATGATTGAACTTTTTGGAGAAATGTCCTCTGCTCTGATGAAACAAAAATATAACTGTTTTGCCATAATGACCATTGTTATGTTTGGAGGAAAAAGGGGAAGGCTTGCAAGCCGAAGAAGACCTTCCCAACCATGAAGCATGGAAGTGGCAGCATCATGTTTGGGGGTGATTTGCTGCAGGAGGGACTGGTGCACTTCACAAAATAGATGGCATCATGAGGATGGAAAAACATGTGGATATATTGAAGCAACATCTCAAAACATCAGTTAAAGCTTGGTCGCAAATGTGTCTTCCAAATGGACAATGACCCCAAGCATACTTCCAAAGTTGCGGCAAAATGGCTTAAGGACAACAAAGTCAAGGTATTGGAGTGGCTATCACCAAGCCCTGACTTCAATCCCATAGAACATTTGTGGGCAGAACTGAAAAAGTGTGTGTGAGCAAGGAGGCCTACAAACCCAAAATTTACATAACGTATTGTGGGAAGCTTGTGGAAGGCTACACGGAACGTTTTACCCAAGTTTAACAATTTAAAGACAATGCTACATAATACTAATTGAGTGTATGTAAACTGCTGACCCACAGGAAATGTGATAAAATAAATAAAAGCTGAATTAAATCATTCTCTCTACAATTATTCTGACATTTCACACTCTTAAAATAAGTGGTGATCCTAACCTAATACAGGGACTTTTACTAGGATTAAATGTCAGGAATTGTGAAAAACTGAGTTTAAATGTATTTGGCTAAGGTGTATGTGAACTTCCGACTTCAACTGTATATATACGAATTTCTGTGTGTGTGTGTGTGTGTGTGTGTGTGTGTGTGTGTGTGTGTGTGTGTGTGTGTGTGTGTGTGTGTGTGTGTGTGTGTGTGTGTGTGTGTGTGTGTGTGTGTGTGTGTGTGTGTGTGTGTGTTTATTTCCTGTACCCGTCAAAAGTTTGGACAAACATACTCATTCTAGAGTTTTTCTTTATTTTTACTATTTAGTAATAATAGTGAAGACATCAAAACTTTAAAATAACACATATAGAATCATGTAGTAACCAACAAATTTTTAAACACATCAAAATATAATTTATATTTGAGATTCTTCAAAGTAGCCACCTTTTGCCTTGATGACAGCTTTGGCATTCTCTCAACCAGCTTCATGAGGTAGTCACCTAGAATGTATTTCAATTAACATGTTTTCCTTGTTAAAAGTTTATTTATGCTATTTTTTATTTATTTGTATTTTTCCTAATGCGTTTGAGCTACCCCTCCCCCCACAAGGTAGGGAGGATATACAGAAGATAGCCTTATTTAGTAAAAGACCATATTATTGCAAGAACAACAGAAATAAGCTAAGAGAAACGACAGCCCATCATTACTTTAAGGCATGAAGGTCTGTCAATGTCAAGATCCATCAAATGTCAAGAACTTTGAAAGTTTCTTTGAATGCAGTCGCAAAAACCATCAAGAGCTATGGTGAAATTGGCTCTAATGAGGACCGCCACAGGAAAGGAAGACCCAGAGTTCATTAGAGTTACCAGTTTCAGAAATTGCAGCCCAAATAAATGCATCACATAGTTCAAGTAACAGACACATCTCAACATCAACTTTTCAGAGGAGACTGCATGAACCACGCCTTCATGATCGAATTGCTACCGACTACTAAAGGACACCAATAATAAGAAGAGACGTGCTTGGGCCGGATCTCCGAATGTGTGGTTCCCAACGTGAAGCATGGAGGAGGTGTGATGGTGTGGCTGTGTTTTGCTGGTGACACTCTCTGTGAATTATTTAGAATTCAAGGCACACTTAACCAGCATGGATACCTGATTATTCTGCAGCGATATGTGGGACCTCCTTTAAGACTGTTGGAAAAGCCTTCCAGGTGAAGCTGGTTCAGAGAATGCCAAGAGTGTGAAAAGCCATTATCGAGGCAAAGGGTGGCTACATTGAAGAATATAAAATATATTTAGATTTGTTTAACACTTTTTTTGGTTAATACATTAATACATGATTCCATATATGTTATTTCATAGTTTTGATATCTTCACTATTATTCAGCAATGTAGAAAATAGTAAAAAATTAAGAAAAACCCTTGAATGAGTAAGTGAGTCCAACTTTTTGACTGGTACTATATATATATTTATTTTAAGGTAATTTCAGTCTTTATAAACTTGCATGTTCTCATGCTTAGTCACTATTTTTTTATCTCCATCACTTTCTCTCTGTCTCTCTCATACACATACAGTATACAGTAATCTGTCTGTCAGTGAGTGTATTGGACTATCCACACTGCCGTTACTGTGTTGTGTCTGTCAGTGAGTTTTTTATTTTTTTAATCGAACCTATATTTAACTAGGCAAGTCAGTTAGGAACAAATTCTTATTTACAATGCCGGCCAAACCCGGACGATGCTGGGCCAATTGTGCGCCACTCTATGGGACTTCCAATCACGGCCGGATGTGATTCAGCCTGGATTCGAACCAGGGACTGTAGTGTCACCTCTTGCACTGAGATGCAGTGCCTTAGACCACTGCGCCACTCGGGGGCAGAGTGCATTGGTGTACTGAACTTCCACACTGCAGTTACTGTGCTGTGTCTGTCAGTGCTTCAAGGACAAAGATGCCTCAGAGCTACAGAAAGACTCCAGGGAAAACTAGTCTCTCAAAAAACACTTCCACTCCAAAACCCTTCCCCCTCCCTCCCTGCGTCCTTTCCTCTCTTACTTTATCCAGAGGGTCTGATGATAAACGTCTTTGTAATGTTCCCGTAACGTTCCTCAGCATACCGTAACGTTCCCTCAACGTTCTCTCGGCAGTCTGCTTCCTACATGCAATAAACTCAGCAGGCCACAATCTCTCTTATTCACTGCAGTTAGAGCACGCTGGGATTTTAATATCGCCGACTTGTGTGTGTGCACGCATGTGAGATGAGACGCAGAAAGACACACGGACACACACAAACCCTTACCCAACACACACTTTGGACAGGTCAGAATGTGTGTTCATTAGCATGTCATCCAGTGTGTCAGCTTACACCACTGTTATACAGAGCAGCTACAGACTCTCTAGGCTGTATATTACAGGGTGTCTCTGTCAAGGCATCACACATACTGTACATTACATGCCATGTGCTTATACTGTATATGAGAGCAATGTATTTTACTAAACCTTTATTTAGCTAGGCAAGTCAGTTAAGAACAAATGTTTATTTACAAAGACGGCCTACCCTGACCTGGATGACGCAGGGCCAATTGTGTGCCGCCCTATGGGACTCCCAATCACGGCCGGTTGTGATACAGCCTGGAATCGAACCAGGGTCTGTAGTGATGCTTCTAGCACTGAGATGCAGTGCCTTAGACCGCTGTGCCACTCGGGAGCCCCAAATATTACAACCTCTGAGGAAATTGTGAGCTTTTACAGTGATGGAAATGTGAATTTTCTCAAACAAAACCCACATGAATATCCATACACTCATATAACTGAAATTGTAAGACACTTGGCACACGGGGAAAACATTTACTAGCTGTGATTTGGGATACGCTTTACAAGGGCCATTGGAGCTGACAGTGCGGGGTCTGTAAAAAGTGGAGAAGTGGAGAGTGGAGAAGGAGAATTTCTCCTTGACAGGTGACTGTTAGGCAAACAAACATGCTGTAAAAGCAGCCATAAATCACTGCTATGACACCTAGTGTACACACCATCCCACCCCTCTCCCCCACAGGTCTATAGAGTTATACTGATCACATAGATAATGAGAGAGAGAGAGCAGAGAGAGAGAGAGAGAGGAGGCTGAGAGGAGGCTGAGAGGGAGCAGAAAGAGAGAGAGTGGGGGAGACAGAGAGGACAAAGGAAGGGGAAGAAGAGGGAGAGAGGTTCTGAGAGACAGGGCATGAACTGGAGGGAGATCAGAGATTTAGAAGGAGAATGGGAAATGAAGGGAAGGGGAAACGGACGAGAATACTTTAAAAGAGAGAAGAGAAATAGAAGAAAAGACAGGAATAGAGGAATAGAGTGTAGAGACAGGACAGAAAGGGGAGGATGAGGAATAGAGTGTAGAGACAGGACAGAAAGGGGAGGATGAGGGAGAGAGTGTAGAGACAGGACAGAAAGGGGAGGATGAGGGAGAGAGTGTAGAGACAGGACAGAAAGGGGAGGATGAGGAAGAGAGTGTAGAGACAGGGCAGAAAGGGGAGGATGAGGAATAGAGTGTAGAGACAGGACAGAAAGGGGAGGATGAGGAATAGAGTGTAGAGACAGGACAGAAAGGGGAGGATGAGGAATATAGTGTAGAGACAGGACAGAAAGGGGAGGATGAGGAATAGAGTGTAGAGACAGGACCGAAAGGGGAGGATGAGGAGTAGAGTGTAGAGACAGGACAGAAAGGGGAGGATGAGGAATAGAGTGTAGAGACAGGACAGAAAGGGGAGGATGAGGAATAGAGTGTAGAGACAGGACAGAAAAGGGAGGATGAGGAATAGAGTGTAGAGACAGGACAGAAAGGGGAGGATGAGGGAGAGAGTGTAGAGACAGGACAGAAAGGGGAGGATGAGCAAGAGAGTGTAGAGACAGGACAGAAAGGGGAGGATGAGGAAGGGAGTGTAGAGACAGGACAGAAAGGGGAGGATGAGGAATAGAGTGTGGAGACAGGACAGAAAGGGGGGGATGAGGAATAGAGTGTAGAGACAGGACAGAAAGGGGAGGAGGAGGGAGAGGGAGATTGTTTGAAAACCTTTAGCTGCAGGCCTTCTGAGAAGGAAAGGACAACTCACTCCATCACACTCTACAGACAGACAGACAGACAGACAGACAGACAGACAGACAGACAGACAAACAGACAGACAGACAGACAGACAGACAGACAGACAGACAGACAGACAGACAGACAGACAGACAGACAGACACACAGAGACACAGACAGACAGACACACAGACACACAGACACTACTGCTGACATACACACTCCTGACAGACAAACACACACACACACTACTGCTGACACACACACACTCGTCCACATGCCCTCCACCCAAACACGCATTCCTCCAGTGAGTATAACCCCCAGCTTTGATCCCTTCCACACCCCATAGAGCCCTCTCACTCACCCTGTCTCCTATGCCATGCTCCAACACTCACCTTCGCCCCCTGACCCTGCCTTGACCTTGTCCAGGCACTCCCTCAATATCACCCTGACCTGCCTGTCTTTCAACCCGATGGAGGAGGCTTGTTTCTGCGTAGAGGTTTATCATCCCAGACATCCCAGAGGTCACTGAAATATAAAGAAATACATTAAAAAGTAAAACCATGGCTACATGTATCAAGCTAAGTAAAAACAAGGAACAGTATACACTACTGTCGAATCAAGAAACAGTCTACACTACTGTCAAATCAAGAAACAGTCTACCCTACTGTCAAATCAAGAAACAGTCTACACTATTGTCAAATCAAGAAACAGTCTACCCTACTGTCAAATCAAGAAACAGTCTACACTATTGTCAAATCAAGAAACATTCTACACTATTGTCAAATCAAGAAACAGTCTACCCTACTGTCAAATCAAGAAACAGTCTACACTATTGTCAAATCAAGAAACAGTCTACCCTACTGTCAAATCAAGAAACAGTCTACACTATTGTCAAATCAAGAAACAGTCTACACTATTGTCAAATCAAGAAACAGTCTACCCTACTGTCAAATCAAGAAACAGTCTACACTATTGTCAAATCAAGAAACAGTCTACACTATTGTCAAATCAAGAAACAGTCTACACTATTGTCAAATCAAGAAACAGTCTACACTATTGTCAAATCAAGAAACAGTCTACCCTACTGTCAAATCAAGAAACAGTCTACACTATTGTCAAATCAAGAAACAGTCTACACTATTGTCAAATCAAGAAACAGTCTACACTATTGTCAAATCAAGAAACAGTCTACACTATTGTCAAATCAAGAAACAGTCTACCCTACTGTCAAATCAAGAAACAGTCTACCCTACTGTCAAATCAAGAAACAGTCTACACTATTGTCAAATCAAGAAACGGTGTCAAATCAAGAAACAGTCTACACTATTGTCAAATCAAGAAACAGCCTACACTATTGTCAAATCAAGAAACATTCTACCCTACTGTCAAATCAAGAAACAGTCTACACTATTGTCAAATCAAGAAACAGTCTACACTATTGTCAAATCAAGAAACAGTCTACACTACTGTCAAATCAAGAAACAGTATACACTACTGTCGAATCAAGAAACAGTCTACACTACTGTCAAATCAAGAAACAGTCTACCCTACTGTCAAATCAAGAAACAGTCTACCCTACTGTCAAATCAAGAAACAGTCTACACTATTGTCAAATCAAGAAACAGTCTACACTACTGTCAAATCAAGAAACAGTCTACACTATTGTCAAATCAAGAAACAGTCTACACTATTGTCAAATCAAGAAACAGTCTACACTATTGTCAAATCAAGAAACAGTCTACCCTACTGTCAAATCAAGAAACAGTCTACACTATTGTCAAATCAAGAAACAGTCTACACTATTGTCAAATCAAGAAACAGTCTACACTACTGTCAAAACAAGAAACAGTCTACACTATTGTCAAATCAAGAAACAGTCTACACTACTGTCAAAACAAGAAACAGTCTCCACTATTGTCAAATCAAGAAACAGTCTACACTATTGTCAAATCAAGAAACAGTCTACAGTATTGTCAAATCAAGAAACAGTCTACACTATTGTCAAATCAAGAATGCACACAGGGGGCAAAATGACTTTGGAGCGTTGATTTTAGGACATGGAGATACGTTTTACAGCCTCAAGTGACAATAAGCTCATGCAGTGCAGTTTCTAGGCATAAGTGGACGCTAGGGGGCCAAAGAAACAAAACTTGCTTTGGGCCCCTAAAATGCTAGAAACGTCCCTGAGCTTCTGATTTCAAATAAGGTTTGATATGAGAGAAAGGAGCGATAGGGAGCGAAAAGCTACTTGAGACAGTGACTTGTCCATTGATGTGCCTAATGGAACATCAACAGAAACAGACGCACGCCGTGCATGAACACACATACACACACACTCACAGCGTGCATTCACCGGTTGGCATTGATGGCCCACATGAAACAGTGTGTGTACGGAAAGGTAATGTTTATGAAACGCAGGAAAACAATAAGGACAGAAGACTGGAGCGGTGAACAGGGTGTCCCTTTGATGTTGCTTGATGTCTCTTTTTTACGTAGAGAGGGATGGAGAAGGATGGAGGAATGAGAGAGGAAGATAGAGAGAGCATGCATGAAAGCCTCATCAGACTGATGGTTTTGTATAAAACAAACATTCACAGACGAACTAACTAACTTCTGATCTGACATTTCCCATCAGACAGACAGCTGTTGTCTCCATCGAAAACTCCTGTACAAAATATTTCTCTTATACTCACACATACTGTACACACATTCATACAGACATACCCTTTACAGAACACACACAGACCCCTACACACACTCATACAGACAGACCTTATACAGCACACACACACAGACTCCTACACACACTCATACAGACAGACCTTATACAGCACACACACACAGACTCCTACACACACTCATACAGACAGACCTTATACAGCACACACACAGACCCCTACACAGACTCATACAGACAGACCTTATACAGCACACACACAGACCCCTACACACACTCATACAGACAGACCTTATACAGCACACTCACAGACCCCTACACACACTCATACAGACAGACCTTATACAGCACACACACAGACCCCTACACACACTCATACAGACAGACCTTATACAGCACACACACAGACCCCTACACACACTCATACAGACAGACCTTATACAGCACACTCACAGACCCCTACACACACTCATACAGACAGACATTATACAGCACACACACAGACCCCTACACACACTCTTACAGACAGGCCTTATACAGCACACACACAGACCCCTACACACACTCATACAGACAGACCTTATACAGCACACACACAGACCCCTACACACACTCATACAGACAGACCTTATACAGCACACACACAGACCCCTACACACACTCATACAGACAGACCTTATACAGCACACACACAGACCCCTACACACACTCATACAGACAGACCTTGTACAGCACACACACAGACCCCTACACACACTCATACAGACAGACCTTGTACAGCACACACACAGACCCCTACACACACTCATACAGACAGACCTTATACAGCACACACACAGACCCCTACACACACTCATACAGACAGACCTTATACAGCACACACACAGACCCCTACACACACTCATACAGACAGACCTTGTACAGCACACACACAGACCCCTACACACACTCTTACAGACAGACCTTATACAGCACACACACAGACCCCTACACACACTCATACAGACAGACCTTATACAGCACACACACAGACCCCTACACACACTCTTACAGACATACCTTATACAGCACACACACAGAACCCTACACACACTCATACAGACAGACCTTGTACAACACACACACAGACCCCTACACACACTCTTACAGACAGACCTTATACAGCACACACACAGACCCCTACACAGTAGTGGTGCACAGGTCAGGTGTTTGTTCACCCTCACCCATCCGCAACCGCCCGACTTTACAGTATGTGATAAAGTTACAATTTGAAAAACCCAGCGGCGTTGCTGTTCTTGACACAAACCGGTGCACCTGTTCAAAGGCACCTACTACCATACCCTGTTCAAAGGCACCTACTACCATACCCTGTTCAAAGGCACCTACTACCATACCCTGTTCAAAGGCACCTACTACCATACCCTGTTCAAAGGCACCTACTACCATACCCTGTTCAAAGGCACCTACTATCATACCCTGTTCAAAGGCACCTACTACCATACCCTGTTCAAAGGCACCTACTACCATACCCTGTTCAAAGGCACCTACTACCATACCCTGTTCAAAGGCACCTACTACCATACCCTGTTCAAAGGCACCTATTACCATACCCTGTTCAAAGGCACCTACTACCATACCCTGTTCAAAGGCACCTATTACCATACCCTGTTCAAAGGCACCTACTACCATACCCTGTTCAAAGGCACCTACTACCATACCCTGTTCAAAGCACTTCAATATGTTGTCTTGCCCATTCTCCGTCTGAATGGTACACACACAATTCATGTCTCAATTGTCTCAAGGCTAAAACTCCTTCTGTAGCCCTTTCCTGCAGTCAGATTAACCAGTGGCTTCAATACTGACAATCCAGTGTTTATATATCAAAAATAATTATTATATTTCAGTTTTATGTGATGTATATAGTAAAGTGTAATATAGGGATGCAAAGTCAAAATGTAATATTTTTTTGATGCCCATAACCATGTGTGTGAGGTGTATCCTTTTGTTTCAAAGACGATATGTTTAAGCCTACCAAGAAACACTTTGCGACCCTGATTTAGCCCACTGCAGTAAAACCTGTATCCTCCCCTTCATCTGCAGTGATTGAAATGTATTTAAAAAATAACATCAATAAGGTATCATAGCTTTCACCTGTATTCACATGGTCAGTCTAGGTCTTGGAAAGAGCATAATGTTCATAATGTTTTGTACTCTCAGTGTATGTTACCCTAGAAGACTAAATAAACCCTTGCTCATCAGAATCATGTCATAAATCTATAGAATGAATGCTTCAATCTAGTTAACATCGGTAAAGTTCTCTGTCATCTATGCTTCTTCCCCATGCAAAAACGTTTAGGGACCGGGTAGATAATGTATTAACTAAAAAGAATGTGGTAACAATTTTCTGTTCAAAATGTCCAAATGACATCAGTTTGACCAGTTGTAAGCAAATAAAAAGCTGTGAAAATGACCCAACATGTTTCAGTCCAGTTCAGATTTCAGTTCGGCTTGGATGCATATTTGATGTGGTTGAAATACTATCAGCTTTTAATATGCTGATAAAGATAGATACCGTCTGTAGAGGTGCTAACTGAGAATTCACATTCTCTCAAGATGCTAACTGAGTATTCACATTCTCTCAAGATGCTAACTGATCATTCACATTCTCTCATGATGCTAACTGAGAATTCACATTCTCTCAAGATGCTAACTGAGATTTCACATTCTCTCAAGATGCTAACTGAGAATTCAAATTCTCTCAAGAAGCTAACTGAGAATTCACATTCTCTCAAGATGCTAACTGAAAATTCACATTCTCTCAAGATGCTAACTGAGCATTCACATTATGTCAAGATGCTAACTGAGAATTCACATTCTCTCAAGGTGCTAACTGAGATTTCACATTCTCTCAAGATGCTAACTGAGAATTCACATTCTCTCAAGATGCTAACTGAGAATTCACATTCTCTCAATATGCTAACTGAGAATTCACATTCTCTCAAAATGCTAACTGAGAATTAAAATTATCTCAAGATGCTAATTGACCATTCACATTCTCTCAAGGTGCTAACTGATCATTCACATTCTCTCAAGATGCTAACTGAGCATTCACATTCTCTCAAGATGCTAACTGAGAATTCACATTCTCTCAATATGCTAACTGAGAATTCACATTCTCTCAAAATGCTAACTGAGAATTAAAATTCTCTCAAGATGCTAATTGACCATTCACATTCTCTCAAGGTGCTAACTGATCATTCACATTCTCTCAAGATGCTAACTGAGTATTCACATTCTCTCAAGATGCTAACTGAGAATTCACATTCTTTCAAGGTGCTAACTGATAATTCACATTCTCTCATGATGCTAACTGAGAATTCACATTCTCTCAAGATGCTAACTGAGAATTCACATTCTCTCAAGATGCTAACAGAGAATTCACATTCTCTCAAGATGCTAACAGAGAATTCACATTCTCTCAAGATGCTAACTGAGAATTCACATTCTCTCAAGATGCTAACTGATAATTCACATTCTCTCAAGATGCTAATACAAAGAAATCATATTTATCCACTCCTTTTCCGAGTCAAAATGTTGCCTACATTTGGTTTGTAATTTTACTGCAAGAAATGCTTAATTCTGCAGGAGTTATTAAACTCTAAAAGTCTATGCTGTGAGGGGAGATTCTACTAAGCTAACATATGGAATTGGTTTAAGATGGCCATACCATGGATCATTTAGCTATTTTGATTTGTAGGAGCCCTTTAGGTATATATAAAGAATATAAAACAATCACTTGATAAAATATTGAACTTGGCCTTTAGTACTAGAGCCCACAGAAATACATTTAATAACACATTCATAAATGGAGAAAATAAATCATATGGAATAACGTTTTGAAGTGTCTGTCCTATATATAGGATATATATATATATTACTCTTTATTTTTGTTGGCATAAAACTACCTCCGTACTTCCATTCATGTGTATAGGTTACCTTCAGACGAGTCCATGACACTGGTGGGGGATGTATAGTAAAACTGAGAACACCATCATATTCGTGATTCTCCCCTTTCCACAATGGGGTCATATTAGCGAGTCTCCCCTTTCCACAATGGGGTCATATTTGTCAGTCTCCCCTTTCCACAATGGGGTCATATTAGCGAGTCTCCCCTTTCCACAATGGGGTCGTATGAGCGAGTCTCCCCTTTCCACAATGGGGTCATATTAGTGAGTCTCCGCTTTCCACAATGGGGTCATATTAGCGAGTCTCCCCTTTCCACAATGTGGTCATATTAGTGAGTCTCCCCTTTCCACAAGGAGGTCATATTTGTGAGTCTCCCTTTCCACAATGGGGTCATATTAGCGAGTCTCCCCTTTCCACAATGGGGTCGTATGAGCGAGTCTCCCCTTTCCACAATGGGGTCATATTAGTGAGTCTCCCCTTTCCACAATGGGGTCATATTAGTGAGTCTCCGCTTTCCACAATGGGGTCATATTAGTGAGTCTCCGCTTTCCACAATGGGGTCATATTAGCGAGTCTCCCCTTTCCACAATGGGGTCATATTAGTGAGTCTCCCCTTTCCACAATGGGGTCATATTCGTCAGTCTCCGCTTTCCACAATGGGGTCATATTCGTGAGTCTCCCCTTTCCACAATGGGGTCATATTAGCGAGTCTCCGCTTTCCACAATGGGGTCATATTAGTGAGTCTCCCCTTTCCACAATGGGGTCATATTAGTGAGTCTCCGCTTTCCACAATGGGGTCATATTAGTGAGTCTCCCCTTTCCACAATGGGGTCATATTCGTCAGTCTCCGCTTTCCACAATGGGGTCATATTCGTGAGTCTCCCCTTTCCACAATGGGGTCATATTAGTGAGTCTCCGCTTTCCACAATGGGGTCATATTAGTGAGTCTCCCCTTTCCACAATGGGGTCATATTCGTCAGTCTCCGCTTTCCACAATGGGGTCATATTCGTGAGTCTCCCCTTTCCACAATGGGGTCATATTAGTAAGTCTCCCCTTTCCACAATGGGGTCATATTAGTGAGTCTCCCCTTTCCACAATGGGGTCATATTAGTGAGTCTCCGCTTTCCACAATGGGGTCATATTCGTGAGTCTCCCCTTTCCACAATGGGGTCATATTCGTGAGTCTCCCCTTTCCACAATGGGGTCATATTAGTAAGTCTCCCCTTTCCACAATGGGGTCATATTAGTGAGTCTCCCCTTTCCACAATGGGGTCATATTAGTGAGTCTCCGCTTTCCACAATGGGGTCATATTAGTGAGTCTCCCCTTTCCACAATGGGGTCATATTCGTCAGTCTCCGCTTTCCACAATGGGGTCATATTAGTGGGTCTCCCCTTTCCACAATGGGGTCATATTAGTAGGTCAAACGGTTTGGACGCTACAGACAGAAGATTACACATCAGCATTACCGACTTCAGACTTCAGATGAGTCACGTGGGCAAAACGGAGAACATCATCTTTCCATAGAGTGGTCGGAGGCTACAGACATTTTTGTGAGAAGACCAATTTCCGGGATGTCTCAGGGTCTGACAAACACTGCTGTAGCTCAGTCACGTTCCATGGCAGATGTGGAAGGCCAACATAAGCGGATGTGGTGGATTGAGTCGCAGCCCGTTCAAACAAAATCTGATATCTCTCTTATAAACTGACAGATTTTGATGGCGATTTTTGTATTATGTTGCTTAGATTGACCATTTAAATAAAGGTTAAATAAAATACAAAAATAAACTTAGATTGAAGCACGGGTGTGTCAATAAATTCTTACGGATTGTAAAGCTATGTGAGAGGTTATAGACCTACAGTAGGTGTCCAGATTTCCATTTAACCCATTTGAACAGTAGGCTACAATTCACTTGAATTCCCAAACAGAACATGTATCGATAGATAATTTTTTAAATTATCGATACATGCAATGACTTGTTCAACAACAAATTTTTGTCTAATCGAGGCTACAGAAAGGCATGTCAGGTTGAGGTGCTCAGAGTGTAGGTTGATCTACAGGTCTTGGTGATCCAATGGTGAAAGAGCCATGTCATATAAAATATACAAGTAGATTTACCAAATATACACCGGCAATAGCCCAAAAGAAATAGCCTCTGTATCAGGCTTAATCTGTCCCATCTGAGAAACTAAATCTAACAGGAGCTCAAACTGGCAGGCTTACATAATAAGCATTTGGCCCCCAGGACCATACAATTACCCAACTGGCAATTACAACGAATAAACTGGTTCTACAATGTAAAAGGCCATTTCCACATCCGTTGTTACATTGGTACATTCATCTTAACCAGACAATGACTATTAATGATATTCCAACACCATGCATACAAGGCACAATCATTTTCTCTTATTCAACATTCTGACTACAAAGCGTGGAGCGCAGGCCACGTAGCCTATTTCTATGCGCACTAAGGCATGTGCACTCCTATTACACGCAACAAAAACCACAGAGACATAGGACACAGACAAGTTCTCCGACATAACCCGGGCAATATGAACAAAGGAAACCATACATTGAATTAAATAAACATTACTTCTACCTCATGAGTCTTGCAAAAGAAAATGTGCACTGTAAACATTGCGCCAACTCAGAGCAGGGTAAGAAATGGTTGGCTACAAAATGAAAATGTACGGTATAGGCCTATCAAACATGAAATAGAAATGTCTACGTGTTACAATAAACAGTAAGGTAATGTAATGATGAAACACTAGCAATTATTGTAGTATTCGATGGAATATACACTACCAGTCAAAAGTTTTAGAACAGCTACTCATTCAAGGGTTTTTCTTTATTTTTTCTATTTTCTAAATTTTGTAGAATAATAGTGAAGACATCAAAACTATGAAATAACACATATGGAATATGTGTAGTAACCAAAAAAGTGTTAAACAAATCTAAATATATCTTACATTTGAGATTCTTCAAATAGCCACCCTTCGCCTTGATGACAGCTTTGCACAATCTTGGCATTCTATCAACCAGCTTCACCTGGAGTTCCCACATATGCTGAGCACTTGTTGGCTGCTTTTCCTTAACTCTGCGGTCCAACTCAACCAACACCCTCTCAATTTGGTTGCGGTCAGGTGATTGTGGAGGCCAGGTCATCTGATGCAGCACTCCATCACTCTCCTTCTTGGTAAAAATAGCCCTTACACAGCCTGGAGGTGTGTTGGGTCATTGTCCTGTTGAAAAAACAAATGATAGTCCCACTGAGGCCAAAGCAGATGGGTTGGTGTATCGCTGCGGAATGCTGTGGTAGCCTTGCTGGTTAAGTGTGCCTTGAATTCTAAATGAATCAGACAGTGTCACCAGCAAAGCACCCCCACGCCATAGCACCTCCTCCTCTGTGCTTTACGGTGGGAAATACACATGCGGAGATCATCTGTTCACCCACCCCGTATCTCAAAAAGACAGCGGTTGGAACCAAAAATCTCGAATTTGGACTCCAGACCAAAGGACAAATTTCCACCGGTCTAATGTCCGTTGCTCGTGTTTCTTGGCCCAAGCAAGTCTCTTCTTCTTATTGGTGTCCTTAGTAGTGGTTTCTTTGCAGCAATTTGACCATGAACGCCAGTCTCCAATGAACAGTTGATGTTGAGATGGGTCTGTTAGTTGACCTCTGTGAAGCATTTATTTGGGCTGCAATTTCTGAGCCACGTAACTCCAATGAACTTATCCTCTGCAGCAGAGGTAACTCTGTGTCTTCCATTCCTGTGGCGGTCCTCATGAGAGCCAGTTTCATCATAGTGCTTTGTGGTTTTTGCGACGGCACTTGAGAAACTGTCAAAGTTCTTGACATTTTCCATATTGACTGACCTTCATGTCTTAAAGTAATGATGGACTGTCTTTTCTGTTTGCGTATTTGAGCTGTTCTTGCATTAATATGGACTTGGTCTTTTACCTAATAGGGTTATCTTCTGTATATCCCCCCTACCTTGTCACAACACAACTGATTGGCTCAAACGCATTAAGGAGGAAAGAAATGTCACAATTTAACTTTTGACAAGGCACACCTGTTAATTGAAATAAATTCTGGGTGACTACCTCATGAAGCTGGTTGAGAGAATGTCAAGCATGTGCAAAGCTGTCATCAAGGCAAAGGGTGGCTATTCAAATAATCTTTTTTGGTTACTACATGATTCCATATGTGTTATTTTATAGTTTTGATGACGTCACTATTATTCTACAATGTAGAAAATAGTAGAAATAAAGAAAAACCATTGAATGAGTAGGTGTTTGACGGGTAGTGTATGTTTCCCACATAGGGCCTGTGTTTAATCATGTGAAAGCAACAGCAAATATTTCACCAAAAATTCAAAATGCAAGCTTCATAAGTCAATTATCAATATCAAGCAATTGCTACATACCAAAAGACCAGTAGACCTATGCCAGTAATTGCTGCCCCATTGCTCAAATCAAATCGTATTGATCACATACACATGGTTAGCAGACATTAATGCGAGTGTAGCAAATTGCTTGTGCTTCTAGTTCCGACAGTGCAGAAATATTGAACAAGTAATCTACCAATTCCACAACAACTACCCAATTCACACAAATCTAAGTAAGGGATGGAATAAGAATATACAGTTTAAGTCGGAAGTTTACATAAACTTAGGTTGGTCATTAAAACTTGTTTTTCAACCACTCCACAACCTCTCCACATGTTAACAAACTATAGATTTGGCAAGTTGGTTAGGACATCTACTTTGTGCATGACACAAGTAACTTTTCCAACAATTGTTTACAGAGAGATTATTTCACTTATAATTCACTGTATCACATTTCCAGTGGGTCAGAAGTTTACATACACTAAGTTGACTGTGCCTTTAAACACCTTGGAAAATTCCAGAAAATTATGTCATGGCTTTAGAAGCTTCTGATAGGCTAATTGACATCATTTGTGTCAATTGGAGGTGTACCTGTGGATTTATTTCAAGGCCTACCTTCAAACTCAGTGCCTCTTGCTTGACATCATGGGGGGAAAAAATCAGCCAAGACCTCAGAAAAAAATGGTAGACCTCCACAGTCTGGTTCATCCTTGGGAGCAATTTCCAAGTGCCTGAAGGTGCCACGTTCATCTGTACAAACAATAGTATGCAAGCATAAACATAATGGGGCCACGCAGCCATCATACTGCTCAGGAAGGAGACGTGTTCGGTCTGCTAGAGATTAATTTACTTTAGTGCGAAAAGTGAAAATCAATCCCAGAACAACAGCACAGGACCTTGTGAAGATGCTGGGGGAAACAGGTACAAAATGATCTATATCTACAGTAAAACAAGTCCTATATCAACATAACCTGAAAGGCCGCTCAGCAAGGAAGAAGCCACTGCTCAAAAAACGCCATAAAAACAGCCAGACTATGATTTACAACTGCGCATGGGGACAAAGATCGTACTTTTTGGAGGAATGTCGTCTGGTCTGATGAAACAAAAATAGAACTGTTATAATGACCATCGTTATGTTTGGAGGAAAAAGGGGGAGGCTTGCAAGCTGAAGAACACCTTCCCAACCATGAAGCACAGGGGTGGCAGCATCGTGTTGTGTGGGTGCTTTGCTGCAGGAGGGACTGGTGCAAAAAATATATATCTGTATGTATTGAAGCAACATCTCAAGACGTCAGTTAAACGTCAGTTAAAGCTTGGTTGCAAATGGGTCTTCCAAATGGACAATGACCCCAAGCATACTTCCAAATGGACAATGACCCCAAGCACACTTCCAAAGTTGTGGCAAAATGGCTTAAGGACAACAAAGTCAAGGTAATGGAGTGGCCATCACAAAGCCCTGACCTCAATCCCATAGAAAATGTGTGGGCAGAACTGAAAAAGCGTGTGTGAGCAAGGAGGCCTACAAACCTGACTCAGTTACACCAGCTCTGTCAGGAGGAATGGGCCAAAATTCACCCAACTTATTGTGGAAAGCTTGTGGAAAGCTGCCCGAAATGTTTGACCCATGTTTAACAATTTAAAGACAATGCTACCAAATACTAACTGACCCATTGGGAATGTGATTAAATAAATAAAAGCTGAAACAAATCACTCTACTATTTTTCTAACATTTCACATTCTTAAAATAAAGTGGTGATCCTATCTGACCTAAGACAGGGAATTTTTACTACGATTAAATGTCAGGAATTAGAAAACTGAGTTTAAATGTATTTGGCTAAGGTGTATGTAAACTTCCGACTTCAACTGAACTGTACTTGATCAAATACAAATCTTAGAATCAAACCACTGGATTCTCCGATTACATTGAATGAACTACAGGACAATTACCCTACAAAAAGACTTGGGTGTAGATGGTATCGTAAATGAAATGATAACATATACAGACAACAAATTCCAATTGGCTATAATGAAACTCTTCAACATCCTCAGCTCTGGCATCTTCCCCAATATTTGGATCCAAGGACTGATCACCCCAATCCAAATCCACAAAAGTGGAGACAAATTTGATCCCAATAACTACCATGGGATATGCAGCAACAGCAACCTTGCGAAAATCCTCTGTCTTATCAGTAACAGCAGACTCATAAATTTCCTCAGTGAAAACAATGTTCTGAGCAAATGTCAAATTGGCTTTTTACCAAATAACCGTACCCTGCACACTCTAATTGGGAGGGGAAGGTAGCCTGGTGGTTAGAGCACCGGACCAGTAAACAAAAGATTGCTAGATTGACTCCCCGAGCTGACAAGGTACAAATCTGTCCTTCTGCCCCTGAACAAGGCAGTTAATCCACTGTTCCTAGGCCGTTCTTGAAAATAAGAATTTGTTCTTAACTGACTTGCCTAGTTAAATAAACAAACAAAGGCAAAGTCTTCTCATGCTTTGTTGATTTCAAAAAAGCTTAAGACTCAATTTGGCATGAGGTGGCGGCTCTGATTCTGGACGCCGCCCCCCTTCTTTACACTGAGTCCGCTTTTTAGCACTGACCCGTGGATCATCGTCGGAGGCTCTGGACTGCGGATCCTCGCCGTAGGCCCCGGAATGGGGACCCTCGCTGTGTGGATCATCGCCGGATATTCTGAACTTTGGACCGTCGCTGGAGACCCCGGACTGGGGACCGTCGCTGGAGACCGTCACTGGAGACCCCGGACGGTGGCCCGTCGTTGGAGGTTCCGGACTGTGGCCCGTCGTTGGAGGTTCCGGACTGTGGCCCGTCGTTGGAGGTTCCGGACTGTGGCCCGTCGTTGGAGGTTCCGGACTGTGGCCCGTCGTTGGAGGTTCCGGTCTGTGGCCTGTCGTTGGACGCTCTGGACTGGGTACTGTCGCCGGACGCTCTGGACTGGGTACTGTCGCTGGACGCTCTGGACTGCCGAGGCAGGGCGAACTGGTCTGCCGAGACGCACTATAGGCCTGGTGCGTGGTGCCGGCACTGGTGGAACCGGGCTGGTGACATGCACCTCCGGGAGAGTGCGGGGAGGAGGAACAGAGCGTACTGGACCCTGGAGGTGCACTGGAGGCCTGGTGCGTGGTGCCGGCACTGGTGGTACCGGACTGGTGACACGTACCTCAGGGCGAGTGCGGGGAGGAGGAACAGGGCGTACTGGGCTCTGGAGGCGCACAGGAAGCCTGGTGTGTGGTGTTGGCACTGGTGGTACTGGGTTGGTGACACGTACCTCAGGGCGAGTGCGGGGAGGAGGAACAGGGCGTACTGGGCTCTGGAGGCGCACAGGAAGCCTGCTGTGTGGTTTTGGCACTGGTGGTACTGGGCTGGTGACACGTACCTCAGGGTGAGTGCGGGGAGGAGGCACAGGATACACTGGACTGTGGAGCTGGCTCAATACATCCTGGCTGGATGCCCATTCTAGCCCGCAAATGCGAGGAGCTGGAATAGAGCGCATCGGGTTAGAATAGCGCACTAGAGACACCATGCGCATCTCTGCAGAACATGGTGCCTGACCAGTTACACGCTCCCCACGGTAAGCACGAGGAGTTGGCTCAGGTCTCCTACCTGACTCAGCCAATCTCCTCGTGTTCCCCCCCAAAAAAATCTTGGGGCTGCCTCTCGGGATTCCTTGCTAGCCGTGTACCCTCATATCGTCGGTGTTCCTCTATTCTCCAGTATTTATCCTCGTAGTATCGCCGTTCCACTTTCGCTGCCTCTAACTCCTTCTTAGAACGGCGATACTCCCCCGGCTGTGTCCAGGGTCCTGCTCCATCTAATATCTCCTCCCAGGTCCATTTCCCCATTAAAACCTTTTAAGGATGTTGCGAATTTTCGCAGCTTTTTGTTAAAAATCGCGCAACATTTCAGCGCCCTGCTATTCATGCCAGGAATATAGTACATGCATATGATTAGTGTTTGTGGATAGAAAACACTCAGACGTTTCCAAAACTGTTTAAATCAATGCCTGTGGCATTTACGGAACGTGCGTTTCATCGAATAGTGCAGAAATATGTTCACTGAAAATGGAAAAATATATTCTTCCGCGACTACAGGCAACTGTTAAAAGCGAACAGAATTACTTAGAGACGAGTTTTCATTGGCTACAGCTTCCCCAGGTTGTCTAGAGTCACGTCATTTGTTGCGCAATTGATTCTTGGTCTAACCGAAACAAGGGAACTCCTTTCCTACTGTCCCCGCCCAGATTTTGGTTCGACTTTTTCAAGACAGCATTTTTTCCACAGACAAGCTAATCTTTTCACATCGCCTCCTGAGGATTTTTATCGCTTATTAACGTGTACTAATACCTAAAGTTGCATTACAAAAGTATTTCGAAGTGTTTTGTGAAAGTTTATCGTCGACTTTTTGAATTTAAAAAAATTACGTTATGTTATGAAACGCTGTTTTTTTTCGTTGATCACACAGTCTACATATAACGATATCTAGGCTATATATGGACCGATTTAATCGAAAAAAAGACCCAATAGTGATTATGGGACATCTAGGAGTGCCAACAAAGAAGATGGTCAAAGGTAATGAATGTTTTCTATTTTATTGTGCGGTTTGTGTAGTGCCGAATATGCTAATTATTTTGTTTACGTCCCCTGCGGGTCTTTTGTGGTGTTACATGCTATCAGATAATAGCTTCTCATGCGTTCCCCGAAAAGCATTTTACAAATCTGACTTGGTCGATAGATTCACAACGAGTGTAGCTTTAATTCAGTATATTGTATGTCAATTTTAATGAAAGTTTGAGGTTTATCAACCTCTATGGTGGCGCTCTTGAGCATTTCTGCTGATTGTGGTCCCCACTTCGGTACCACGTCCTCAACGAGTTTTAAGCGCTGTTCCTTCTTTTCACGCTGCTTGGTCCTGGTTTGGTGGGTTATTCTGTCACGTTCGTCATAACGAGGAGACCAAGGCGCAGCGTGATAAGAATACATACTTCTTTTAATGAAGAATAAACACTGAACAAACTATACAAAACAACAAAACGACCGTGACGCTATGCGACACGAGTACTGACAGGCAACTACACATAGACAGTAACCCACAAAACCTAAATGGAAAATGGCAACCTAAATAGGATCCCCAACCAGAGACAACGATAAACAGCTGCCTCTGATTGGGAACCATAGACCTACATTTACCTAGACAAACCAAAACCCCATAGATGTACAAAAAAACCCTAGACAAGTTTAAAACACACATACCACCCTCGTCACACCTTGACCTAACCAAAATAATAAAGAAAACAAAGATAACTAAGGTCAGGGCGTGACACAAACACCAAATTGAGAATCTGCATGCAGAATTCTACAAAAATATCCTCAGTGTATAACATAAAACACCAAATAATGCATGCAGAGCAGAATAATGCCGATACCCTCAAATTATCAAAATCCAGAAGAGAGCCGTTAAATTCCACAACCACCTAAAAGGAAGCGATTCCAAACCTTCCATAACAAAGCCATCACTTACAGAGAAATTAGCCTAGAGAAGAGCCCTCTAAGCAAACTGGTCCTGAGGCTCTGTTCACAAACAGACCCCACAGAGACACAGGACAGAAACACAATTAGACCCAACCAAATCATGAGAAAACAATAAGATAATTACTTGACACATTGGAAAAAATTTACAAAAAACAGAGCAAACTAGAATGCTATTTTGTCCGAAACAGAGAGTACACAGCGTCAGAATACCTGACCACCGTGACTGACCTAAATTGGAGGAAATCTTTGACTATGTACAGACTCAGTGAGCATAGACTTGCTATTGAGAAAGACTGCAGAAGGCACACCTGGCTCTCAAGAGAAGACAGGCTATGTGCACACAGCCCACAAAATGAGGTGGAAACTGAACTGCACTTCCACTTCCTGCACTTCCTTTCTATCCAAATGTATGACCATATTAGGGATACATATTTCCCTCAGATTACACAGACCCACAAAGAATTTGAACACAAATCCAATTTTGATAAACTCCCATATATATTGGGTGAAATACCAATGTGCAGTCACAGTAGCAAGATTTGTGACCTGTTGCCACAAGAAAAGGGCAACCAGCAAAGAACAAACACCATTGTAAATACAACCCATATTTATGCTTCTTTATTTTCCCTTGTGTACTTTAAGTATTTGCACATCATTACAACACTGTATACAAACATAATATGACATTTGAAATGTCTTTATTCTTTTGGAACTTTTGTAAGTGTAATGTTTACTGTTAGTTTTGTATTGTTTATTTCAATTTTGTTTATTATCTATTTCACTTGCTTTGGCAATGTAAAACATACATTTCCCATGCCAATAAAACCCTTAAATTGAATTGAACTGAATTGAGTGAGAGAGACAGTAGTGCAGAAGGGCACATACTAAAATAGAGTGTTTGAAAAGTCATTTCTAAAGTCTGCCATTCCCTATGTTGGCTGAGTTCCCCTCAGGCTCTATGTGACTTGACGTTTACACAATGTTTTCCATGTGGCCCAGTCACACACACACACACACACACACACACACACACACACACACACACACACACACACACACACACACACACACACACACACAAAGCAAGGGGGAGAGTTTAATGGAAATGTGAGAAGACAGCCAAACAGAGAAACATAGACGCTTAACTACGATCTGTCTCCCTCTGTCCCTTACACCTACTACCATCATCCACTGTGATGTCAACACCAATATTATACACGCATACACCCCCCCCCCCTTCTCTCTCTCTCTCCATTCCTCCCTCCCTCTCTCCCTCCCAACAGACGGATAAGGAAGAGGCTCTGACCATCCCTGACCCCTACTTAACACAAAGCATCTAGAGCAAAAGCATACCACATCCCTTAAGCATCCACCAATGTTCCTCCAACGCTTGTTAAACCCTGCCTCCACCAGGACCCTCTCATTGGCCTCTCATTAAAATCACAGGCCCTGAAATCTACTGCAGTAGTTTAAAGAGAAGAGACCCTAAAACGTTTAGTCTGTTTTCACTGGAAAATCAGCTTTAGATCTGGACTATATGTTGAATGTTTTGGATATTTCCAAGGAGACATGCACTGTTCCATACTATAAGATGTGTGTGTGTGTGTGTGTGTGTGTGTGTGTGTGTGTGTGTGCACTACCCCATCGCGCGGTGCGTGTGTTTAAGTGTAAACGTCACCCCTGAGTCATGCTTCACTCGGTGAGACAGTCGCTAACTCATCCTCCATTTTAGGTGAAGCTCGTGACCTCCCGGTCTCTTCTCTTTACCTAATGGTAAAAAACAAAACACTACTACCAAACCTTTATCATATTTTAGCTTTTAAAATATAGCCGAAATATACAGTACAAGAATATGTTGATTAAAACCATGCAATATGTCCAGTAATGACCACATTGATGACCCGTTTCAGGAAAGCAGGCATATGTAGTGAGTCACTACTTCACAGAAGAGCTGTTGAAACCTAAACTAAACCTTCTCGAACATGTGAACATTCATGTGCCTTAATAACAAATGTGTATGCCATCTGTAAATATGAATAAAATTGTTAAATTACGAGCCTAGTGTGCTCGCAGAATTACTTTGAGCCGGTCTGTCACACATTAGATACCTTTCCATGACACCTTTCCATCTGGCAATTGTTTTGTTAAATGTGTGGAGTTCAGAAGCAGACATTAGGAGAGAGAGAGAGATCTGCAGAGTACCAGCACACCTGGCAGAGGTGACCTCTGGCCTCTCCACTAGACATCACCGCCAAGCCCAGCGAAACAGGAAGTAAATAAATTATGACCGGGCGGAGGGAGCAGTCTGAGCTACACAGGATGGATGGAGGGATGGGATTTCATCTGCTCCCAAACAGAAATACAGAACAAATCAGTCCTCATAGACTGCATCTCACAAACATAGTGCACTACAGGGAATAGGAAGCCTCTCTGTCTGGGGTTATTCAACTATTCTACTTGTTGTTTGAGAAATAACTAAGTAAACACACAGAGACAGCTGTTTATGATGTTTAGAACATTTATAATGATCTTTAATACTTTCATCGTCTTCTAACGTCTGTCTATTTGTTTTAGATTTGTTCAAAACATTTGTCTTGAACATTGAGTCAATATGTACATCAGAACAGTGAGAGTGCAGGATGACACCCACCCAAACAAACACAGTGAGAACCTGTGATTATCACACTGCACTGTACGAGCCATGGAGATGAACAGGAATGAGGTGGCTTGTATAGAGGAGAATCAAATGAAAACAGGTGGAGGGACGGTCCCTCTGGTCCAGACTGAGTAGAAAGGAACCTTGAGTAAATATTGGCAAGGGGCCAGACACATGCAACACGAGCATGCAAGCACACAGAACGCAAGCATGCGCACGCATGAACACGCACACATACACACACACATCAATTGGAAAAAGCTGTCATTAGATCTGAGAGTTTAAATCAGGGCTTTCTCTTCTCTGCAGGCCTGAACTCTGCAGCTCTCTCTCTTTACACCCATCTGTCATCCCCCCTCTCTCTCTACCTCCATCCCCCTCTCTCTCTACCTCCACCCTCCTCTCTCTCTACCTCATCCCCCTCTCTCTCTCTACCTCCATCCCGCTCTCTCTCTACCTCCACCCTCCTCTCTCTCTACCTCCATCCCCCTCTCTCTCTACCTCCATCCCCCTCTCTCTCTCTACCTCCATCCCCCTCTCTCTCTACCTCCACCCCCCCTCTCTGCCTCCATCCCTCTCTCTCTCTACCTCCATCCCCTCTCTCTCTACCTCCATCCCTCTCTCTCTCGCTACCTCCATCCCCCTCTCTCTCTACCTCCATCCCTCTCTCTCTACCTCCATCCCCCTCTCTCTCTACCTCCACCCCCCTCTCTCTACCTCCATCCCTCTCTCTCTCTACCTCCATCACCCTCTCTCTCTACCTCCATCCCCCTCTCTCTCTACCTCCATCCCCCTCTCTCTCTACCTCCACCCCCCTCTCTCTACCTCCACCCTCCTCTCTCTCTACCTCCATCCCCCTCTCTCTCTCTACTTCCATCCCCCTCTCTCTACCTCCATCCCCCTCTCTCTACCTCCACCCTCCTCTCTCTCTACCTCCATCCCCCTCTCTCTCTCTACCTCCATCCCCCTCTCTCTCTCTACCTCCATCCCGCTCTCTCTCTACCTCCACCCTCCTCTCTCTCTACCTCCATCCCCCTCTCTCTCTACCTCCATCCCCCTCTCTCTCTCTACCTCCATCCCCCTCTCTCTCTACCTCCACCCCCTCTCTGCCTCCATCCCTCTCTCTCTCTACCTCCATCCCCCTCTCTCTCTACCTCCATCCCTCTCTCTCTACTACCTCCATCCCCCTCTCTCTCTACCTCCATCCCTCTCTCTCTACCTCCATCCCCCCCTCCTCTCTCTCTACCTCCACCCCCCCTCTCTCTACCTCCATCCCTCTCTCTCTCTACCTCCATCACCCTCTCTCTCTACCTCCATCCCCCTCTCTCTCTACCTCCATCCCCTCTCTCTCTACCTCCACCCCCTCTCTCTACCTCCACCCTCCTCTCTCTCTACCTCCATCCCCCTCTCTCTCTCTACTTCCATCCCCCTCTCTCTACCTCCATCCCCCTCTCTCTACCTCCATCCCTCCTCTCTCTCTACCTCCATCCCCTCCACTCTCTCTACCTCCATCCCCCTCTCTCTCTGACTCCATCCCCCTCTCTCTCTACCTCCACCCTCCACTCTCTCTACCTCCACCCCCTCTCTCTACCTCCATCCCCTCTCTATCTCTACATCCACCCCCTCTCTCTCTCTCTACCTCCATCCCCCTCTCTCTCTACCTCCATCCCCCTCTCTCTCTACCTCCATCCCCCTCTCTCTCTCTCTACCTCCATCCCCCTCTCTCTCTCTACCTCCATCCCCTCTCTCTCCATCCCCTACCTCCTTCCCCCTCTCTCTACCTCCATCTACCTCTCTCTACCTCCATCCCCCTCTCTCTACCTCCACCCCCTCTCTACCTCCATCCCCCTCTCTCTACCTCCATCCCCCTCTCTCTCTCTACCTCCATCCCCTCTCTCTCTCTCTACCTCCATCCCCCTCTTTCTCTTTACCTCCAGCCCCCTCTCTCTCTCCTTCTCCACCCCCTCTCTCTCTCTACCTCCACCCCCTCTCTCTACCTCCATCCCCCTCTCTATCTCTACATCCACCCCCTCTCTCTCTCTCTACCTCCATCCCCCTCTCTCTCTCCTCCTCCATCCCCCTCTCTCTCTCTACCTCCATCCCCTCTCTCTCTCTCTCTACCTCCATCCCCCTCTCTCTCTCTACCTCCATCCCCCTCTCTCTCTACCTCCTTCCCCCTCTCTCTACCTCCATCTACCTCTCTCTACCTCCATCCCCCTCTCTCTACCTCCACCCCTCTCTACCTCCATCCCCTCTCTCTACCTCCATCCCCCTCTCTCTCTACCTCCATCCCCCTCTCTCTCTCTCTACCTCCATCCCCCTCTTTCTCTTTACCTCCAGCCCCCTCTCTCTCTCTACCTCCACCCCCTCTCTCTCTCTCTACCTCCATCCCTCTCTCTCTCTACCTCCATCCCCCTCTCTCTCTACAATTATCCCCCTCTCTCTCTACCTCCATCCCCCTCTCTCTCTCTACCTCCATCCCCCTCTCTCTACCTCCATCCCCCTCTCTCTCTCTCTACCTCCACCCCCTCTTTCTCTCTACCTCCAGCCCCCTCTCTCTCTCTACCTCCACCCCCTCTCTCTCTCTACCTCCATCCCTCTCTCTCTCTACCTCCATCCCCCTCTCTCTCTACAATTACCCCCCCTCTACTCTCTCTACCTCCATCCCCCTCTCTCTCTCTACCTCCATCCCCTCTCTCTCTCTACCTCCATCCCCCTCTCTCTCTACCTCCATCCCCCTCTCTCTCTACCTCCACCCCCCCTCTCTGCCTCCATCCCTCTCTCTCTCTACCTCCATCCCCCTCTCTCTCTACCTCCATCCCTCTCTCTACCTCCATACCTCCATCCCCCTCTCTCTCTACCTCCATCCCTCTCTCTCTACCTCCATCCCCCTCTCTCTCTACCTCCACCCCCCTCTCTCTACCTCCATCCCTCTCTCTCTCTACCTCCATCACCCTCTCTCTCTACCTCCATCCCCCTCTCTCTCTACCTCCATCCCCCTCTCTCTCTACCTCCACCCCCTCTCTCTACCTCCACCCTCCTCTCTCTCTCTACCTCCATCCCCTCTCTCTCTCTACTTCCATCCCCCTCTCTCTACCTCCATCCCCCTCTCTCTACCTCCACCCTCCTCTCTCTCTACCTCCATCCCCCTCTCTCTCTCTACCTCCATCCCCCTCTCTCTCTCTACCTCCATCCCGCTCTCTCTCTACCTCCACCCTCCTCTCTCTCTACCTCCATCCCCTCTCTCTCTACCTCCATCCCCCTCTCTCTCTCTACCTCCATCCCCCTCTCTCTCTACCTCCACCCCCTCTCTGCCTCCATCCCTCTCTCTCTCTACCTCCATCCCCCTCTCTCTCTACCTCCATCCCTCTCTCTCGCTACCTCCATCCCCCTCTCTCTCTACCTCCATCCCTCTCTCTCTACCTCCATCCCCCTCTCTCTCTACCTCCACCCCCCCTCTCTCTACCTCCATCCCTCTCTCTCTCTACCTCCATCACCCTCTCTCTCTACCTCCATCCCCCTCTCTCTCTACCTCCATCCCCCTCTCTCTCTACCTCCACCCCCTCTCTCTACCTCCACCCTCCTCTCTCTCTACCTCCATCCCCCTCTCTCTCTCTACTTCCATCCCCCTCTCTCTCTACCTCCATCCCCCTCTCTCTACCTCCACCCTCCTCTCTCTCTACCTCCATCCCCCTCTCTCTCTCTACCTCCATCCCCCTCTCTCTCTGACTCCATCCCCCTCTCTCTCTACCTCCACCCTCCACTCTCTCTACCTCCACCCCCTCTCTCTACCTCCATCCCCCTCTCTATCTCTACATCCACCCCCTCTCTCTCTCTCTCTACCTCCATCCCCCTCTCTCTCTACCTCCATCCCCCTCTCTCTCTACCTCCATCCCCCTCTCTCTCTCTCTACCTCCATCCCCCTCTCTCTCTCTACCTCCATCCCCCTCTCTCTCTACCTCCTTCCCCCTCTCTCTACCTCCATCTACCTCTCTCTACCTCCATCCCCCTCTCTCTACCTCCACCCCCCTCTCTACCTCCATCCCCCTCTCTCTACCTCCATCCCCCTCTCTCTCTCTACCTCCATCCCCCTCTCTCTCTCTCTACCTCCATCCCCCTCTTTCTCTTTACCTCCAGCCCCCTCTCTCTCTCCTTCTCCACCCCCTCTCTCTCTCTACCTCCACCCCCTCTCTCTACCTCCATCCCCCTCTCTATCTCTACATCCACCCCCTCTCTCTCTCTCTACCTCCATCCCCCTCTCTCTCTCCTCCTCCATCCCCCTCTCTCTCTCTACCTCCATCCCCTCTCTCTCTCTCTCTACCTCCATCCCCCTCTCTCTCTCTACCTCCATCCCCCTCTCTCTCTACCTCCTTCCCCCTCTCTCTACCTCCATCTACCTCTCTCTACCTCCATCCCCCTCTCTCTACCTCCACCCCCTCTCTACCTCCATCCCCCTCTCTCTACCTCCATCCCCTCTCTCTCTCTACCTCCATCCCCTCTCTCTCTCTCTACCTCCATCCCCCTCTTTCTCTTTACCTCCAGCCCCCTCTCTCTCTCTACCTCCACCCCCCTCTCTCTCTCTACCTCCATCCCTCTCTCTCTCTACCTCCATCCCCCTCTCTCTCTACAATTATCCCCCCCTCTCTCTCTACCTCCATCCCCCTCTCTCTCTCTACCTCCATCCCCCTCTCTCTACCTCCATCCCCCTCTCTCTCTCTCTACCTCCACCCCCTCTTTCTCTCTACCTCCAGCCCCCTCTCTCTCTCTACCTCCACCCCTCTCTCTCTCTCTACCTCCATCCCTCTCTCTCTCTACCTCCATCCCCCTCTCTCTCTACAATTACCCCCCTCTCTCTACCTCCATCCCCCTCTCTCTCTCTACCTCCATCCCCTCTCTCTCTCTACCTCCATCCCCCTCTCTCTACCTCCATCCCCTCTCTCTCTACATCCATCCCCTCTCTCTCTCTACCTCCATCCCCTCTCTCTCTACATCCATCCCCCTCTCTCTCTGTACCTCCATCCCCTCTCTCTAAGTCCACCCCCTCTCTTGCTACCTCCACCCCCTCTCTCTCTCTACCTCCATCACCCTCTCTCTCTCTACTCTCTACTCTCTACCCTCTATTCTTAATAAATAACCCAGATCCTCTCAATTTACTTCTCTATATATTATCATATTAGCTCTCCCTTATTCTCATTTTAATTCCATCTCATGCCATCCTCGCCCCTCTCCCCCTCTCCCCACTTCCACCCACCCCCTCTCTCTTTATCCCCCTCCCACCACCACCCCTACCTATCTCTCCCTCTTTCTATACCCTTCCCTCCTTCCCTACCCCTCTCTATCTCCCTCTCTTTCTCTCCCTCCTTCCCACCACCTCCACCCCTACCTCTCTCTCATTCTCATTTAAAATCAGAACTACCTCTCTACCCTAGAGTGTTGGGCTAGTAACCTTAAGGTTGCTAGTTCAAATCCCCGAGCTGACAAGGTGAAGAAAATCTGTTGATGTGCCCTTCAGCAAGGCATGTAACCGTAATTGCTCCAGGGTCGCCTTTGGGCCGTGACCACACTTTCAGGGGGACTTGAGATATGCAAAAAACTGATTTCCAATTCAAACATGCATATTAATCATACGTGTGAAATATAAGCACACACCTAATTATTTTATTAGTATTAATTATTATTATAACACTCTGGGTCTGATTACAGAAATAGCAGTAGAACCTGAATCTCATAGATCACAGTCACACTGTATTTCTATACTAGATATGACTGATAAGCCATACGGTAGATCAGATGAAGGACTGACTGTTTATCTAGATAAATTATATCCTATTGTCGTGACGTTGTATTAGTTAATGTGACTGTTGTTCATCGAATGATTAAAGTTTCTAATTGCGTGATTAACTGAATCAAGCAATTATTAACTCATTAACCTGGGGCACCATGGGAAAACTAGTTTTTATTGAGTTTCTATTTCCCAAATGAACTCAAAGAATATCAGAATATCGATTTTACAACAGCCGCTAATTAACCAGTTACCTCTACAATCTCATTCTGAATGTCGTATAGTCCGTGAATCTGCACGGACCCGGGTCTCACCAATGAGTTCGTACCACACCAATCTTGTTGAATATTTATTTACTAAAAAGCTAAAATGATGATAAGATACACATAGATAAAACACATTATAGGCTATTGATTAGAACTTAGTATAACGGGCCAACACACTATGGCGCGTGTCACCCACAATGGGGATTTCAAAGAGAGAGAGAAAAAATAAAGTGCACAAGAGAAATATACATTTGGGTGAATTTGTCAGATATGCTATTCTAACCCTAGCCTTGCCCCAAACTGCCGCTCTTATGGGTCAGTATATAATGATGTAATTACATGGGGAAGATCTCCGAGGATTCTCTGCGTGGACCGTTCAAGGGACCGTTCAGGCTGCTCGATGACTCACTTCTCCGGCGCACCTCTCTGATCGTCCTCCCGATGTCAGTGTCCTTTTGGCTTAGGAGTCTGTTCCCTCACCCTTTGCTCTAGAAGGGGTCTTCTGAGGACAGACAGCTCTGTAGCTCAGAGCTCACAGCATAGGAATGAAACCCTTTAGGTACCACGATTCGATGGGAGATGGAGGCTAGGTGGTTCGACTTGAATTCACCCGCTTAGACACAGCTACTCATCCGTTCTTGGGCCGAAAAGGATTTCTTTGTCTTCAAACTTGCGTTGCGTTCTGTGTTCGTTGACTCTTTAGACATTTGCTGCAGCTTGGGTCACGTAGTCTCCCTGTAAATTCTATACTCACAGGTTTTATACCTTTGTATAAAGACGGCATAACCGTCTTTAGGGCAATTCTCTGAGCATACCAAGTTAATGAGGCAAGGTCTAGATTTAATTCAAATCCAATTTTAGACAACTAACTTAACATTTCATCTTCCCCAAAACATTCTCTTTGGATATTTGGATATTTTCCATACAACGTACAATGTGTAAACATCAAACATATACTAGGAAAACTCTTCACATTACAATGTTTTCGTAATAACATCATCTATTAACCTTTAATAACAAAACAAAAATGACATACATTTTCATATTCCCCCCATCTATCGTCATGACCACCATTGTGGCCGATGGAAACCATTGTTCCAAAGTCCCTTTATTTCATGTTTAATGTTCTGAGGCTGGTTCTCCATAGAAACAGGACAAAGACATTTTTCTGTGGCCTGAGATTTACCAGGGGCATGAGGGGTCATAAAACCCCCCACATCTTCAGACCCCTAGATCTCTCCTCCTCTGTTGGGGTTGAGAGATAATCTGTAGGGTTGTGGTCTCCTGTAACCTGACCTGGTCAGGACAGTCATGACACTATTGATGAGATACGGAAGCAGCTTAGACAGGCTGCTGACATGAGGGTCAATATGGAGAGGAAGAGGATGGGGGTGGGAGGCGGTGGATATGTGAGGTCGTTGTCAATCACACATGCACGAACACACATACGTCCCGTAAATCAGGGGGATTTACAAGGGGAGGGCTGTTGACTGAATGAACGAATGAGGGGTTATTGATTTGAGAGCAGGGGGAATGATGTGGTTTACAGGGGTCCTAATCAGGAACATTAAAATACCATGCTTGGGTACTGTAGGCGCAATATAATGGACGGACCACTAGCCACAATGTCAACACACTGCTATCAACATAAATGGATCATTTACGATACGGTATTGCTTGAGGTTATGGCTGATGTTTGGGTTTCATTTTATGAAGCAAGAAAACAAAAAAAGGATGAAAATTATGACATGAGGAGAAATGGAAGGCTTTGGTGGTGAAGTGGAGAAAGAGAGGGAACACAAGTAAGAAGGAGAGAACTTCTGTTTTAACATGAGGAGATAGTAAAGGAGAGAAAAATACAGCAAGTGAGAGGTGATGAATTGGTATTGACAGGGTGGGAGTGAAAAGGGCCAGTAGGTGTACTGTATAGTATAGGGGGGGGAGAGAGAGAGAGAGAGAGAATTCTGCAAAAATATCCTCCGTGTACAACGTAAAACACCAAATAATGCATGCAGGGCAGAATTAGGCCGATACCCACTAATTATCAAAATCCAGAAAAGAGCCGTTAAATTCTACAACCACCTAAAAGGAAGCGATTCACAAACCTTCCATAACAAAGCCATCACCTACAGAGAGATGAACCTGGAGAAGAGTCCCCTAAGCAAGCTGGTCCTGGGACTCTGTTCACAAACACAAACAAACCCCACAGAGCCCCAGGACAGTAGCACAATTAGACCCAACCAAATCATGAGAAAACAAAAAGATAATTACTTGACACATTGGAAAGAATTAACAAAACAACAGAGCAAACTAGAATGCTATTTGGCCCTCAACAGAGAGTACACAGCGGCAGAATACCTGACCACTGTGACTGACCCAAACTTTAGGAAAGCTTTGACCATGTACAGACTCAGTGAGCATAGCCTTGCTATTGAGAAAGGCCGCCGTAGGCAGACATGGCTCTCAAGAGAAGACAGGCTATGTGCTCACTGCCCACAAAATTAGGTGGAAACTGAGCTGCACTTCCTAACCTCCTGCCCAATGTATGACCATATTAGAGAGACATATTTCCCTCAGATTACACAGATCCACAAAGAATTCGAAAACAAATCCAATTTTGAAAAACTCCCATATCTACTGGGTGAAATTCCACAGTGTGCCATCACAGCAGCAAGATTTGTGACCTGTTGCGACGAGAAAAGGGCAACCAGTGAAGAACAAACACCATTGTAAATACAACCCATATTTATGCTTATTTATTTTATCTTGTGTCCTTTAACCATTTGTACATTGTTAAAACACTGTATATATATATATATAATATGACATGTGTAATGTCTTTACTGTTTTGAAACTTCTGTATGTGTAATGTTTACTGTTAATTTTGGTTGTTTTTCACTTTATATATTCACTTTGTATGTTGTCTACCTCACTTGCTTTGGCAATGTTAACACATGTTTCCCATGCCAATAAAGCCCTTGAATTGCATTGAATTGAGAGAGAGAGAGGGGTGCTCACATATGATAGGCTGAGGGTCATGGTAAGACGAGCACAAGAACTCCACCTTCCTCACACTACACCCACCCAAGTGTCATGACACAAATTATATCTTAAATGATAAACAAATCACATTTGCATAATAAGAGTTTACTTTAATTGAAAAATCCTATTTTAATAGTTCTTGTTGGATTGTGAGTGTTTGTCTCATTTTGAAGGTAAAGAAGAAAAAAAAAGTTATGAAATCTTTTTACGTTGCATGTTGGAATTTACAAGGATTGAAGTCCTCTGCTTTTGGACTAAAGAGCAGAACCCCAGACTTCCTGAAAGAAATTGCAGATGTTGATATTGTAGTACTACAGGAAACATGGTGCAGAGGTGATATTTCCACTGGCTGTCCACTAGGTTGTAGGGAGAGAATCATACCATCCACTAAATTAAAAGGAATCAGACAGGGCAGAGACTCAGGGGGAATGCTAATATGGTATAAATCTGAACTAATTCATTCAATCGAATTGATCAAAACAGGAGAATTCTTTATCTGGTTAAAAATCAACAAAAAGACTATCTTGACAGATAAAAACATCTTCCTCTGTGCCACATACATTCCCCCCTCAGAGTCCCCCTACTTCAATGAAGAGAGTTTCTCCATTTCCTCCACATACATTTCCCCGCTCAGAGTCACCCTACTTCAATGAAGAGAGTTTCTCCATTTCCTCCACATACATTTCCCCCCTCAGAGTCACCCTACTTCAACGAAGAGAGTTTCTCCATTTCATCCACATACATTCCCCCTCAGAGACCCTACTTCAACGAAGAGTTTCTCCATTTCCTCCACATACATTCCCCCTCAGAGTCACCCTACTTCAACGAAGAGAGTTTCTCCATTTCATCCACATACATTCCCCCTCAGAGACCCTACTTCAACGAAGAGAGTTTCTCCATTTCCTCCACATACATTCCCCCCTCAGAGTCACCCTACTTCAACGAAGAGAGTTTCTCCATTTCCTCCACATACATTCCCCCCTCAGAGTCACCCTACTTCAACGAAGAGTTTCTCCATTTCCTCCACATACATTCCCCCTTCAGAGTCACCCTACTTCAACGAAGAGAGTTTCTCCATTTCCTCCACATACATTCCCCCCTCAGAGACCCTACTTCAATGAAGAGAGTTTCTCCATTTCCTCCACATACATTCCCCCCTCAGAGTCACCCTACTTCAACGAAGAGAGTTTCTCCATTTCCTCCACATACATTCCCCCCTCAGAGACCCTACTTCAATGAAGAGAGTTTCTCCATTTCCTCCACATACATTCCCCCTTCAGAGTCACCCTACTTCAACGAAGAGAGTTTCTCCATTTCCTCCACATACATTCCCCCCTCAGAGTCACCCTACTTCAACGAAGAGAGTTTCTCCATTTCCTCCACATACATTCCCCCCTCAGAGTCACCCTACTTCAACGAAGAGAGTTTCTCCATTTCCTCCACATACATTCCCCCCTCAGAGTCACCCTACTTCAACGAAGAGAGTTTCTCCATTTCCTCCACATACATTCCCCCTTCAGAGTCACCCTACTTCAATGAAGAGAGTTTCTCCATTTCCTCCACATACATTCCCCCCTCAGAGACCCTACTTCAATGAAGAGAGTTTCTCCATTTCCTCCACATACATTCCCCCCTCAGAGACCCTACTTCAACGAAGAGAGTTTCTCCATTCTAGAGGGGGAAATTAGTCAGTCACTTTCAGGCCCAAGGCAACGTACTGTTCTGTGGAGACCTGAATGCTAGAACAGCAGAAGAACAAGACACTATTAACAGTCATGGAGATAAACACCTACCAGGAAGCAACAACCTTTCCCTCCCCACATACCCTCACAGAAACAACTATGACAAAGTGAAAAACAAAACCGTGGTACAGCTCGTGAAGCTCTGTCGAACACTGGATCTGTACATAGTCAACGGTAGGCTGAGAGGGGACTCTTTTAATAGGTACACCTACAGCTCATCCCTTGGCAGCAGCATTGTAGACTACTTCCTCACCGACCTAAACGCAGAGTCTCTCAGAGCCTTCACAGTCAGCCCACTAACACCTCTCTCAGACCACAGTAAAACCACAGTGTATCTGAGAAGAGCAGAACCCAACCATGAAGCATCACGGCCCAATACATTACATGGTAATAAACAGGCCTATAGATGGAGTGCAAACAGTACAGACATCTACCAAAAAGCAATTAGTATTTGTCTGTTTGGAACATAAACTTATTATTTGACAAATTAGCCTCCTTGGCTAATTTAAAGAAGCATAAGAGCAAACCAGAAATAACAGATCATTAAAAATTGTTTCATTATGATTGCAAAAATCTAAGAAAGTAATTGAGAAATGTATCGAATCAAAAACACAGAGAACCAGACAACTGTCACGTTCTGACCATAGTTCTTGTGTTCTTGTGTGTTTCCTTGTTTTAGTGTTGGTCAGGATATGAGCTGGGTGGGCATTCTATGTTGTGTGTCTAGTTTGTCTATTTCTATGTTTGGCCTGATATGGGTCTCAATCAGAGGCAGGTGTTAGTCATTGTCTCTAATTGGGAACCATATTTAGGTAGCCTGTTTTGTGTTGGGTTTTGTGGGTGGTTGTTTCCTGTCTTTGTGTTTTCTGCACCAGTTAGGACTGTTTCGGTTTTTTACATTTATTGTTTTGTAGTTAGTTCATGTTAAGTGTCTCTTATTTAACCATGAACTATAACCACGCTGCGTTTTGGTCCGCCTCTCCTTCCCAGGAAGAAAGCCGTTACAGAACCACCCACCACAACAGGACCAAGCGGCGTGGTGACAGGCAGGAGCAGCGCAAGGAGGAATGGACATGGGATGATGTGTTGGACGGCAAGGGTTGCTACACTTGGGAGGAGATCCTGGCGGGAAAGGATCGCCTCCCATGGGAACAGGTGGAGGCAGCTAGGAGAGCAGAGGCAGTTGGAGAGAGGAGCCGGTGATACGGGGGAACACGGCTGGCAAGGAATCCTGGGAGTTAGCCCCAAAAATGTCTTGGGGGGGTGGCACACAGGGAGTATGGCGAAGCCAGGTAGGAGACCTGCGCCAACTTCCTGTGCTTACCGGAGGGCGAGAGAGACCGGGCAGGCACCGTGTTATGCTGTGGAGCGCATGGTGTCCCCAGTGCGGGTGCATAGCCCGGTGCGGTACATACCAGCTCCTCGGATCGGCCGTGCTAGAGTGGGCATTGAGCCAGGTGCCATGAAGCCGGCTCTACGCATCTGGTCTCCAGAGCGTCTCCTTGTGCCGGCGTACATGGCACCAGCCTTGCGCATGGTGTCCCCGGTTCACCTGCACAGCCCAGTGTGGCTATTCCACCTTGCCGCACTGGCAGGGCGACCGGGAGCATTCAACCAGGTAAGGTTGGGCAGGCTCGGTGCTCAAGAGCTCCAGTGCGCCTGCACGGTCCGGTCTATCCGGTACCACCTCCACGCATCAGCCCTCCAGTGGCAGCTCCCCGCACTCGCCCTGAGGTGCGTGTCCTCGGCCCAGTACCACCAGTGCCGGCACCACGCACCAGGCCTACATTGCGCCTCGTCTGTCCAGTGCTGCCAGAGCCTTCCTCCTCTCCAGCGCTGCCAGAGTCTCCCTTCTGTCCAGAGCTGCTAGAGTCTCCCGTCTGTCCAGCATTGCCAGAGCCTTCCTCCTCTCCAGCACTGCCAGAGTCTACCGTCTGTCCAGAGTTGCTAGAGTCTTCCGTCTGTCCAGAGCTGTCAGGATCTTCCAGAGCCGCCAGTCAGCCAGGATCTTCCAGAGCCGCCAGTCAGCCAGGATCTGCCAGAGCCGCCAGTCAGCCTGAGCTACCTCTCAGTCCTGAGCTACCCCTCAGTTCTGAGCTACCCCTCAGTCCTGAGCTACCCCTCGGTCCTGAGCTACCCTTCGGTCATGAGCTACCCTTCGGTCATGAGCTACCCTTCGGTCATGAGCTACCCCTCGGTCATGAGCTACCCTTCAGTCCTGAGCTACCTCAGTCCCAAGCTGCCCCTCAGTCCAGGGGAGCCCTTTGTTAGGGTTCCTAGGCCAAGGTCGGCGGCGAGGGTCGCCACTCAAAGGACGCTAAGAAGGTGGACTAAGACAATTATGGAGTGGGGTCCACGTCCAGCGCCAGAGCCAGAGCCGCGGACAGATCCCACCCAGACCCTCCCCTAAAGGTTTAGGTTGTGCGGTCGGAGTCCGCACCTTGGGGGGGTGGGGGACCTTGGGGGGGTTTTAGTGTTGGTCAGGACGTGAGCTGGGTGGGCATTCTATGTTGTGTCTAGTTTGTCTATTTCTATGTTTGGCCTGATATGGTTCTCAATCAGAGGCAGGTGTTAGTCATTGTCTCTGATTGGGAACCATATTTAGGTAGCCTGTTTTGTGTTGGGTTTTGTGGGTGGTTGTTTCCTGTCTTTGTGCTTTCTGCACCAGTTAGGACTGTTTCGGTTTTCACGTTTATTGTTTTGTATTTAGTTCATGTTAAGTGTCTCTTATTTAACCATGAACTATAACCACACTGCATTTTGGTCTGCCTCTCCTTCCCAGGAAGAAAACCGTTACACCAACAAAAATATACGCCACCATCAGCCTGCTGAGAGACAGTCTGGATCTGTTAGAGGTATGGGTTACTGAGCTGAAGGAGCAGCCCCCCAGCTACACCACCATCAGCCTGCTGAGAGACAGTCTTGATCTGTTCGAGGTATAGGTTACTGAGCTGAAGGAGCAGCCACTCAGCTACCCCACCATCAGCCTGCTGAGAGACAGTCTGGATCTGTTAGAGGTATGGGTTACTGAGCTGAAGCTCCCCAGATACACTACCATCAGCCTGCTGAGAGACAGTCGGGCTCTGTTAGAGGAATGTGTTACTGAGCTGAAGCTCCCCAGATACACCACCATCAGCCTGCTGAGAGACAGTCTGGCTCTGTTAGAGGTATGTGTTACTGAGCTGAAGGAGCAGCCCCTCAGCTACCCCACCATCAGCCTGCTGAGAGACAGTCTGGATCTGTTAGAGGTATGGGTTACTGAGCTGAAGCTCCCCAGATACACTACCATCAGCCTGCTGAGAGACAGTCGGGCTCTGTTAGAGGTATGGGTTACTGAGCTGAAGCTCCCCAGATACACCACCATCAGCCTGCTGAGAGACAGTCTGGCTCTGTTAGAGGTATGTGTTACTGAGCTGAAGGAGCAGCCCCTCAGCTACCCCACCATCAGCCTGCTGAGAGACAGTCTGGATCTGTTAGAGGTATGTGTTACTGAGCTGAAGCTCCCCAGATACACCACCATCAGCCTGCTGAGAGACAGTCTGGCTCTGTTAGAGGTATGTGTTACTGAGCTGAAGGAGCAGCCCCTCAGCTACCCCACCATCAGCCTGCTGAGAGACAGTCTGGATCTGTTAGAGGTATGGGTTACTGAGCTGAAGCTCCCCAGATACACTACCATCAGCCTGCTGAGAGACAGTCGGGCTCTGTTAGAGGTATGGGTTACTGAGTGTAACGGATGTGAAACGGCTAGCTTAGTTAGCGGTGGTGCGCGCTAAATAGCGTTTCAATCGGTGATGTCACTTGCTCTGAGACCTTGAAGTAGTAGTTCCCCTTGCTCTGCAAGGGCCGCGGCTTTTGTGGAGCGATGGGTAACGATGCTTCGTGGGTGACTGTTGTTGATGTGTGCAGAGGCTCCCTGGTTCGCGCCCGGGTATGGGTGAGGGGACGGTCTAAAGTTATACTGTTACATGAGCTGAAGGAGAAGCTCCCCAGATACACTACCATCAGCCTGCTGAGAGACAGGCTGGCTCTGTTAGAAGTATGGTTGACTGAGCTGAAGGAGCAGCCCCCCAGCTATACCACCACCAGCCCAGACCTTCTACAGAACCAGATCAACCAGTGCAGGACCCAGATGACGAACTCTGTCCAGGAGCTCAGAGAGAGCCTTACCACAGTGCTTGAGGAGGTAAAGGCCACCATGAGGAGAGACCCCCCCCCCCCCCATACCGACAACACTTTACCCACACCCCCAGTCAACATGGAGACTCACATGGGGACATCTACTACAGAGAGAAGCTCCCTGGCCCCCTCTGACACACCCCCACACCCCCCTCCATGTACACAGGCCCTGTGTACTCCAGTCCCAGACCGTAAACCCACTAATCTGGTAAAACCCACTGAGGTGGCCATCCTCATTGACTCAAATGGGAAATTCATCCAAGAGGATAAACTCTTCCCCCACCACAAGGTGTGCAAAATATAGTGCCCAAAAACACAGGATGCACCCCACATCGTGTCCCAGCCTGACTTTGGCACACCAGGCCACATTATTATTCACACCAGCACCAACAACCTGCGAGAGGAGCAGGAGAGAGTAGGCAGCCTGGTCAACATAGTAGCAGAGAGGGCCTCTGAGTGGTTCCTCAACTCCCACATCACCATCTCCACTCTGCTGCCCCGCAAAGACTTTCATCCCCGTACCATTCAGAAAGTCAACGCTGACATCACCAGAGGGTGTGGCCTACTCCCGAACGTGCACGTTGCTCACCACCCAACAATCACCCCAGAGTACCTGCACGACCACTCCCACCTGAGGATGCAGACAGTAGGGATGTTTGCCAAGTCTCTAAAGGATGTGGCACTTGGTAGGCAAACACCCCATGCCACACTGGACAGAGGACCACCCAGCGACCCCTACCAGACCACTGCACCACCAAGGAGCCCCAGGCCCCTTCAACGCCCCACCAGACCCAGCGCACCCCACAGGCCCCACCCACCACCAGAGCATCACCACTTCCATCGGCTTAGCCAGACCGGACCGGGCCCAGCCTACTACCCCTACCAGACCAGAGAGGAAGCCCCACGGCCCAGAACTGGCCCTCCTCCACTCAACAGGGTCCAACAGCAGGACCAGCGCAGCTACGCGGAGGTCGTCAGAGGACAGGAGAACCCTGTAGGCTTGAGTGAGATTAAACAGCTCCTCCAATACATCTGCACTAAACACGCACACACACACACACACGCACACACACACACACACACACACACGCACACACACACACACACACGCACACACACACACACGCGCACGCGCACACGCGCACACACGCACGCACGCACGCACGCACACGCGCACACACGCACACACACACATACACACACACACACACACACACACACACATACACACACACACACACACACACACACACAAACACCTATTGTCCTAGAATTTACTTGTTCAATGCAATGAATAGGAATATTTGTATATACAACAGAAAGAATGTTAGCTGTTATCCTGTTTATCTCACTCTTAACAACTTGTTAGTTAGTAGATACTATATTTCTGACTGCTATTCTTTCTTTTTGCAACATGAAATCGCTATCAGTGGAACATTCAGGGCCTAAACTCATCAACCTTTGGACTGAAGAGTTTAGCACTGGAGTTCAACAAACATCTTAAAGATGTTAACATCATCATTCTGCAGGAGACAAGGTGTAAGGCTGACATTGTCACTCCCTGTCCCCACAGGTTACAGAGAGGTAATCATTCTGCAGGAGACAAGGTGTAAGGCTGACATTGTCACTCACTGTCCCACAGGCTACAGAGAGGTAATCATTCTGCAGGAGACATGGTGTAAGGCTGACATTGTCACTCACTGTCCCACAGGCTACAGAGAGGTAATCATTCTGCAGGAGACAAGGTGTAAGGCTGACATTGTTACTCACTTTCCCACAGGCTACAGAGAGGTAATTGTGCCATCACAGAAACACAGCTCTGTCAATAGAGGCAGAGACTCTGGAGGACTGATCATTTGGTACAAATCCAAACTACAAAATCCAATTGATCCCCTCAAAATTGGTAAATATCACATTTGGTTAAAACTGAAAAAATAACTTGTACTGACAGAAAAATATGTGTTCCTTTGCACAATATATATCCCCCCTCAGAATCCCCATATTACTCAGAGGAGATCTTCCCCACCCTTGAGGAAGAGACGTACCATTTCCAGGCCCAGGGAAATGTGCTCATCTGTGGGGACACAAATGCGCGCACAGGAACACTACCTGATCTAATGACCAGTTTGGTCCGCTTTTATTATTTTGGGAATAAGAGTGTTTAGTCTTTTGGCGAGCAATTTGGTAATTATTTTGTAGTCGAAATCCAACAAGCTTATGGGCCGGAAGGACGAGCAGGATAGGGGGTCCTTGTCCTTTTTGAGCAACACTGTTATGCGAGCTATGTGCACTGAGTCTGGGAGAACTCCGTTTTTGCCAAAATCCTCCAACATTGATTGGCATGAAGATAGGGCTGAGCTGGAGCCGAAAAGCTGTGTAGAACTCTCTGGGGAATCCATCTGGGCCTGGGGATTTATTAGGTGGCATGGAGGTAATTGCCTCCACTAAATGCATGCTCTTCAACCGATCGCTACCTGCACCTACCCGCCTGTCCAACATCACTACTCTGGACGGCTCTGACTTAGAATACGTGGACAACTACAAATACTTAGGTGTCTGGTTAGACTGTAAACTCTCCTTCCAGACCCATATCAAACATCTCCAATCCAAAGTTAAATCTAGAATTGGCTTCCTATTTCGCAACAAAGCATCCTTCACTCATGCTGCCAAACATACCCTTGTAAAATTGACCATCCTACCAATCCTCGACTTTGGCGATGTCATTTACAAAATAGCCTCCAATACCCTACTCAACAAATTGGATGCAGTCTATCACAGTGCAATCCGTTTTGTCACCAAAGCCCCATATACTACCCACCATTGCGACCTGTACGCTCTCGTTGGCTGGCCCTCGCTTCATACTCGTCGCCAAACCCACTGGCTCCATGTCATCTACAAGACCCTGCTAGGTAAAGTCCCCCTTATCTCAGCTCGCTGGTCACCATAGCATCTCCCACCTGTAGCACACGCTCCAGCAGGTATATCTCTCTCGTCACCCCCAAAACCAATTCTTTCTTTGGCCGCCTCTCCTTCCAGTTCTCTGCTGCCAATGACTGGAACGAACTACAAAAATCTCTTAAATTGGAAACACTTATCTCCCTCACTAGCTTTAAGCACCAACTGTCAGAGCATCTTACAGATTACTGCACCTGTACATAGCCCACCTATAATTTAGCCCAAACAACTACCTCTTTCCCAACTGTATTTAATTTATTTATTTATTTTGCTCCTTTGCACCCCATTATTTTTATTTCTACTTTGCACATTCTTCCATTGCAAAACTACCATTCCAGTGTTTTACTTGCTATATTGTATTTACTTTGCCACCATGGCCTTTTTTGCCTTTACCTCCCTTCTCACCTAATTTGCTCACATTGTATATAGACTTGTTTTTTTACTGTATTATTGACTGTATGTTTGTTTTACTCCATGTGTAACTCTGTGTCGTTGTATGTGTCGAACTGCTTTGCTTTATCTTGGCCAGGTCGCAATTGTAAATGAGAACTTGTTCTCAACTTGCCTACCTGGTTAAATAAAGGTGAAATAAATAAAATAAATAAAAATCTCCTCAGGAGTGAAGGGGGAGTTGAGATCTTCTTGGTCGGTCTCTGATAGTTTAGGTAGCGAGATTCCCTCAAGGAAAGAGTGGAGTTCTGCCTCCGTGTGTTTTTTCTCAGAGGTATATAGTTTACAGTAAAAATCATGAAAAGTTAACTTGATATTTTTTGGGTCATATGTGACCTCGTCCTCTGCTGTTCGGATAGCTATGATTGTCCGCTCTGACTGCTCCTTTTTTAATTGGTAAGCAAGCAATCTACTGGGCCTATTGCTATACTCATGGTATTTATGTTTAGTAAAGAAAACCTTTTTTTAATCTCCCGAGTGTAGTCCAAATTCAGTTTGGCTTTGGCTGCTTTAAGATGACTCCAGGAGGTGCTGTCTGGGGATTGTTTATGTATTTTTTCACAGCATTCCAGCTCCCTCTCAAGATCTAGCCTGTGTGCTTCCATTGCTTTTTTCTTAGAGGAAGCATATGCAATTAGATTGTCAGCGATTGGGTGCAGAGTGAAAGCGGAGTCAGGCGCAGGACACAGGTATGGAGTAATCCAACTGAGTTTACTCAAAGAATAAAGCAAAATTCCAAAATGGAACATACAACAAAACTCTAACACGAACATAACCACTAACGACATAAACAATCACGGACAGAACAGAAATGTATGTCAGATGGTTAAATAGGGAATGTAATGAGGGAATGTAAAACAGGTGTGTGTGTAATCAGACAAAACAAAACGAAACAGAAACATGGATCGGTAGTGACTAGAAAGCCGGTGACGTCGACCGCCGAACACCACCCGAACAAGGAGAAGGGCCGACTTCGGCGAAAGTCGTGACATAGATGACCTCTTAGTGTGGCTTTAGCAGCGTCCCACATTGTGGCCGGAGAAACAGGAGAATCTTTGTTGTCTTGTTGGTAGTTGTCTATCCATGTAGTTACCAATGTACGGAATGCTTCGTTTGATAGCATGGAGGTGTTGAATTTCCAGGTCTTTGACCTCGGGATGTTTTTGCAGAGGTCCAAGCGGAGGTGGACAAAGGCATGATCTGAAAGTGCTATGCGTCCGATTGTACATGTGGCTGAATTTATGAAACTCTTTGGGATAAAAATGTAATCTACACGGGAGTAGGTGTTATGGACATTAGAGTAGTATGTATAGTCCATAGATGAGCTATTAGTCTCTCTCCAGATATCTATCAGTCCCATCTCTTTAGTAAGAGAGTTCAACATCTTTGCAGATCTAGGATTTGTGGTGGGGACTTGAGATGATTTGTCTAGGGTTGGGTTAAGGGTACAATTAAAATCTCCGGCCACCACGCCAAAGGAAACACAATGCTCATTAAACAGGGTTATCATTTTTGACATGAAATCAGGAGTATCTGTGTTAGGGGCGTATATGTTTAAGATAGTAATTGGTTGACCATATAGTGACCCAGTTATCAAAATAAATCTCCCCTCCGGATCAGATATGTTTTTGTCAATTATGAATGGAACATTCTTATAGATAAGTATGGTTGTGCCTCTACTGTTTGATTTGAAAGATGAGAAATACACCTGTCCCACCCAAGCTCTGCGGAGTTTGGCATGTTCAGCATCACAGAGGTGTGTCTCTTGTAATAGCGTGATATCTGCTTTTTCCTTTTTTAGAGCACATAGTATCTTTTTCCGTTTTATTGCATGCCCTAGACCATGGCAGTTCCATGTCAATAGATTTAAGGTACTAGTCATCGTCATCGAACAGTAATCACACTTTAGTGCAAGTAATCGCTGGGTAAAAGTTGATAATAGTTACAGCTGTGTTCACATAAAAGGAAAATAAATGGTGTACATAAAATGACAATCTCTGAACACCCCAGCCAAGTTCCCAAACAACTCGACACCTCCCGTTGGATCTATTACCCCCCCCGCCCCCGCTCAGTCTCAATTCTGTGTTCCGAATAAAACAAAAACCGGGAACAGTTAGCAACGCACAACGTCTCCCCCTCCCCACCAAAGAAATGCCTCATCCTCTCCTCTCTGCCCCGCATTGAGTAAATGACAACGTAGCCCCAGTCCAGACCACACTAAAAGAGGGAGAAAATAAAATCAATAGCCCAGCCTACATATACCTCCCCCAAGGGACATAGGGAACCCCAAGTAATAATAGCAACAAAAACCAGGGAAATAAAAGTAGGCTGAAACATTAGTAGGCCTAGGTTAGGCTATAGAGCCCATCCCTCTCAGCTAAAGGAAAATAAATATAGATTGGACGGCTATAGTGACATTTAGCGGGCTATATGTTGTCTTACCTCCTTTAGTAATGGCATTAATCGCATTTAGTCATTGGTCTGTTTCTCATTGACCAGGATTGTCTTTCAAAAACGTTTTGCCTCTTCGGGAGTGTCGCAAGGCTCCTTGGTGAAGAATCCTGAGCTCGTTTGGGTATTTGAATCCCCTGAAGATGCCTCGGTCAATTGAGTATTTCTTCACCTCGTCAAACTCTCGGCGCTTTCGACGTATTCCAGCTGACAGGTTCTGGTGTAAAGTGAGTTTGGCGTTTCCCACTGTGATGGTGTTGTTTTTCGCCGCCTGTAGTACTCATTCCTTGTCGGTGAATCTCAGGAAACGTATGGTGATTGGGAGCGGTGGTTGTCTGGTTGCTGGTGGGGGCCTCAGTGCTCGGTGAGCTCTCTCTCTCTCTCTCTCTCTCTCTCTATGGTTATCTTGTTGTTGATGTCAGGCAAAGCGTTTTCCAGGATTGTCACCTTGCCCCCTATCGCACTACAATTACTTAGGTTTGAAAATAACTGGACACCTTAATGAGGCAGTGAATGAACTGAGAGAGAAAGCACGCAGGGCATTCTACACCATTAAAAAGCTCATTCAAATCGAAATACCTATTAAAATTTGGCTAAAACTAATTGAATATGTCATTGAACCAATTGCACTTTATGGCAGCGAGGTGTGGGGTTCACTTGCAAAACAAGATTTCATCAAATGGGACAAACACCCCATTGAAACCCTGCATGCAGAGTTCTGTAAGATTCTACTACATATAAACAATGCATGCAGGGCAGAATTAGGCCAATATCCACTAATAATAAAAACTCAAAAAAAGAGCAATTAAGTTTTGGAAACATCTAAAATACAGTGACCCCCTCTCATATCATTACCAAGCCCTGCAATGCCAAGAGCTGAGCAAATAAAAGAGTCCCCTCATCCAGCTGGTCCTGAAGCTGAGTTCACACACCTGTTCTACTAACATACTGAAGCCTTAGGACCACAACATCCAATCAATCAGGGAAAACCAAATTACAACACAGTCAAAACAAAACTACATTGCTTACTGGGAAACACAAGCACAAACACAAAGCAAAATGTAGTGCTATCTGGCCCTAAATTGACAGTACACTGTGGCTAACTATTTGACCATGGTTACTGATCAAAACCTTAGAAAAATCTTGACAAAGTACAGGCTCAGTGAGCACATCCTTGCCATTGAGAAGGGTAGACACAGGAAAACCTGGCTCCCTGCAGAGGAAAGGCTGTGCAACCACTGCACAACAGCAGAACCTGAGACGGAGCTGCATTTCCTGACAAAATGTAAAAAATATAAAACATTTAGAGAGTGTCATTTCCACAAATTTGAAACCCTTATTCAATGAGAGTAGGCTACCCGTCCTGTTGGGGGAGGACGCAGAGAGGTGTGGGTTGACAGCGCACTACATTGCTGCCTGCCATAAGTTGAGGGACAGTGTCTGACAGACCAATCAACCTGCACATGTCCTCTATTGTATGCTTATTGTTATTGTTGAATGTTTGGTTATTTTGACACTTAGTTATTGTTGTTACTGATGTCCCGTTGACAATTTTGACTCTCATTTTTTTATTGTAAATATCCAAATAAGCTTCGGCAAAATGTACATTATTACGTCATGCCAATAAAGCAAATTGAATTGAAAGAGGGAGGGAGGGAGGGAGGGAGAGAAAGAGAAAGAGAAAGAAAAAGAGAAAGAGAAAGAGAAAGAGAGCGCTAGCTAGAGAGAGAAAGATTGAAAGGAGGAGAGAGAGACAGAATGAAGGAACGTGAATGGTGTGGCTGTAGTGTATTGGTGGAGACATAGCGAGAGGTTGTGACATTATCTAGAGTTGTGCTTTGGCTGGTCTGGATGCTGTAACCTAATCACACAGTGAAAGGACACACCCGGGGTACACATAAAAGAGATGATCTCACTACTGACCTCACTTCCTGTGACCGGGGCAAGAGTAGGGTTACTGATTGTCCTAATACAAACAAGCTGAGTGTGTGAAAGAGAGGGTGTGTGTGTGAGTGTGCATGATTGAATGGTAGTGTGTGTGCAACGGAGTATGAATTAAGTGTGTTCATTTGTGTGTGTGTGTACCACTCAGTCTAACCTCTCTCGCATGCTGTCTGTCTCTCCAGTAGCAGCTGCCTGCAGTAGGGTCAATCTCCATTCCATCCTCTCCTCTGACCTGCTCTTGTCTTCACTCCCAAGGTCGTGACCTTTCTTTCCAGCCCTGTATCCAAACCTCTCCACTGTGACAGCACGGTAACACACACACACACACACACACACACACACACACACACACACACACACACACACACACACACACACACACACACACACACACACACACACACACACACACACACACAAACGCACACGCACACAAACACTACACAGTGGAAGGCTGGGATGCATATTGTAGGCCGGTTGCTCTCTCAATGAATAGTGAAGACCTGTACTGCAGAAGAATGTTTCATAACCAGTATATAATGTGCTCATTCCTAGACAGTACTTATGGTGTAATCCTGTAAATCAAATCAAATCAAATCAAATTTGATTTGTCACATACACATGGTTAGCAGATGTTAATGCGAGTGTAGCGAAATGCTTGTGCTTCTAGTTCCGACAATGCAGTAATAACCAACAAGTAATCTAGCTAACAATTCCAAAACTACTACCTTATAGACACAAGTGTAAGGGGATAAAGAATATGTACATAAAGATATATGAGTGATGGTACAGAGCAGCATAGGCAAGATACAGTAGATGGTATTGAGTGCAGCATATACATATGAGATGAGTATGTAACAAAGTGGCATAGTTAAAGTGGCTAGTGATACATGTATTACATAAAGATGCAGTAGATGATATAGAGTACAGTATATACATATACATATGAGATGAATAATGTAGGGATGTAAACAGTATATTAGGTAGCATTGTTTAAAGTGGCTAGTGATATATTTGACATAATTTCCCATCAATTCCCATTATTAAAGTGGCTGGAGTTGAGTCAGTGTGTTGGCAGCAGCCACTCAATGTTAGTGGTGGCTGTTTAACAGTCTGATGGCCTCTCGGTCCCAGCTTTGATGCACCTGTACTGACCTCGCCTTCTGGATGATAGCAGGGTGAACAGGCAGTGGCTCGGGTGATTGTTGTCCTTGTTGATCTTTATGGCCTACCTGTGACATCGGGTGGTGTAGGTGTCCTGGGGGGCAGGTAGTTTGCCCCCGGTGATGCGTTGTGCAGACCTCACTACCCTCTGGAGAGCCTTACGGTTGTGGGCGGAGCAGTTGCCGTACCAGGCGGTGATACAGCCCGACAGGATGCTCTCGATTGTGCATCTGTAGAAGTTTGTGAGTGCTTTTGGTGACAAGCTGAATTTCTTCAGCCTCCTGAGGTTGAAGAGGCGCTGCTGCGCCTTCTTCACGATGTTGTCTGTGTGGGTGGACCAATTCAGTTCGTCTGTGATGTGTACGCCGAGGAACTTAAAACTTACTACCCTCTCCACTACGTCCGTCTCCCTCGTCCGCAAACTTGATGATTGAGTTGGAGACGTGCGTGGCCACGCAGTCGTGGGTGAACAGGGAGTACAGGAGAGGGCTCAGAACGCACCCTTGTGGGGCCCCAGTGTTGAGGATCAGCGGGGTGGAAATGTTGTTGCCTACCCTCACCACCTGGGGGCGGCCCGTCAGGAAGTCCAGTACCCAGTTGCACAGGGCGGGGTCGAGACCCAGGATCTCGAGCTTGATGACGAGCTTGGAGGGCACTATGGTGTTAAATGCCGAGCTGTAGTCGATGAACAGCATTCTCACATAGGTATTCCTCTTGTCCAGATGGGTTAGGGCAGTGTGCAGTGTGGTTGAGATTGCATCGTCTGTGGACCTATTTGGGCGGTAAGCAAATTGGAGTGGGTCTAGGGTGTCAGGTAGGGTGGAGGTGATATGGTCCTTGACTAGTCTCTCAAAGCACTTCATGATGACGGAAGTGAGTGCTACGGGCGGTAGTCGTTTAGCTCAGTTACCTTAGCTTTCTTTGGGATCAGGAACAATGGTTGCCCTCTTGAAGCATGTGGGAACAACAGACTGGGATAGGGATTGATTGAATATGTCCGTAAACACACCAGCCAGCTGGTCTGCGCATGCTCTGAGGGCTGGGGATGCCGTCTGGGCCTGCAGCCTTGCGAGGGTTGACACGTTTAAATGTTTTCCTCACGTCGGCTGCAGTGAAGGAGAGTCCGCATGTTTTAGTTGCGGGCCGTGTCAGTGGCACTGTATTGTCCTCAAAGCGGGCAAAAAAGTTATTTAGTCTGCCTGGGAGCAAGACATCCTGGTCCGTGACTGGGCTGGTTTTCTTTTTGTAATCCGTGATTGACTGTAGACCCTGCCACATACCTCTTGTGTCTGAGCCGTTGAATTGAGATTCTACTTTGTCTCTATACTGACGCTTAGCTTGTTTGATTGCCTTGCGGAGGGAATAGTTACACTGTTTGTATTCGGTCATGTTTCCGGTCACCTTGCCCTGATTAAAAGCAGTGGTTCGGGCTTTCAGTTTCACGCGAATGCTGCCATCAATCCACGGTTTCTGGTTTGGGAATGTTTTAATCATTGCTATGGGAACGACATCTTCAACGCACGTTCTAATGAACTCGCTCCCCGAATCAGCGTATTCGTCAATGTTGTTGCCTGACGCAATACGAAACATATCCCAGTCCACGTGATGGAAGCAGTCTTGGAGTGTGGAATCAGATTGGTCGGACCAGCGTTGAACAGACCTCAGCGCGGAAGCTTCTTGTTTTAGTTTCTGTCTGTAGGCAGGGATCAACAAAATGAGTCGTGGTCAGCTTTTCCGAAAGGAGGGCGGGGCAGGGCCTTATATGCGTCGCGGAAGTTAGAATAGCAGTGATCCAAGGTTTTTCCAGCCCTGGTTGCGCATTCGATATGCTGATAAAATTTAGGGAGTCTTGTTTTCAGATTAGCCTTGTTTAAAATCCCCAGCTACAATGAATGCAGCCTCCGGATAAATGGATTCCAGTTTGCAAAGAGTCAAATAAAGTTCGTTCAGAGCCATCGATGTGTCTGCTTGGGGGGGAATATATACAGCTGTGATTATAATCGAAGAGAATTCCCTTGGTAGATAATGCGGTCGACATTTGATTGTGAGGAATTCTAAATCAGGTGAACAGAAGGACTTGATTACCTGTATGTTGTTATGATCACACCACGTCACGTTAACTGTATGTACAGTATGTCTGTATGTATGTCCATATGAATGTTAATTCACTAATTCTACCGGTGCTCAAGCAGCCAGCAAACCTTACCAACACATAACAGCCAGTGTCCAGTTGCACTTTTAAGTACATCAGAGAAGCCGACAAATCAAATGAACTCTTTGTTCTATAGATTAGGATTGTATTAGGGGACTGGCAATGCAAACAAGTGGCTAACCGTGCTCCTGAGGGATCACATGTCCAGATCTAGCCTAAACACACGTGACAAGAGCAGGAGTGTGACAGGCCAGCCACACGGTGGAATGCAGATCGAGCATAGTGGAGAAGAGGACCGACAGAGAGGAGAGGAGAGGAGAGGAGAGGAGAGGAGAGGAGAGGAGAGGAGAGGAGAGGAGAGGAGAGGAGAGGAGAGGGGCTTTCATTCGGAAGTCTGAGAAAGCATACAAGTCAGACATAAACACCAAGTTAGGGCTGTTTACAAAACCCAGCAGCAGAACCAATGGAAACCATACGGTGCAAGAAGGCAGGGGAGTGTGTGTGTGTGTGTGTGTGTGTGTGTGTGTGTGTGTGTGTGTGTGTGTGTGTGTGTGTGTGTGTGTGTGTGTGTGTGTGTGTGTGTGTGTGTGAGAAGAAGGGGGTTGGCAGGGAGTGTGTGTAAGTGTGCGTGTGTGGAAGGGGGGTTGGCAGGGGAGTGTGTGTAAGTGTGCATGTGCGTGTGTGGAAGGGGGGTTGGCAGGGGAGTGTGTGTAAGTGTGCATGTGCGTGTGTGGAAGGGGGGTTGGAAGGGGAGTGTGTGTAAGTGTGCGTGTGTGGAAGGGGGGCTGGAAGGGGGTTCGAAATTCTAATGTAATAGAAAGAAAACGGGTCTAATGTTTTTAAATACACAGTTATCCAAGCAGAATGCAGTATATTTCTCTCATGACATGGTATGCTTTTGCTTCTTCTTTATTCATTCTTCCTTTTCCGCCAAGGGATTGCCGCATTTAACGTATTTCAACCCATCGTCTGCAGATAAAGCTGTTTTGAATTGCCTTTCATCGCATGGGAACAAAAACAGATTTTTGGTGAATTGCACAGCGCAGTCCGCCAGGTTTTCTGGGACCTAGATATTAAATAAAAACGTGGGAGTATTAAGTTGATCAAAATCCCCAAACAATAAGCACACACACGCACACACACACACGCACACGCACGCGCACGCGCACGCGCACGCACACACACACACACACACACACACACACACACACACACACACACACACAATCCGGCTGTAACACAACCCCCTCAAGGTTCCGGGTGAAATATATCAGTGTTTTTTGCTACAATGCCAGAATGACATTCCATTCAGTGTGCCTTCATACAGCATGGGGAAATCAGCTTTTCTCAGGCCTGGTTGACTTGGTCAATTTCATGCTTTTCTAATGGAGTGGGAGGAGAAGGAGAAGTATTCATTTGGAAGTGTTTGGAGGGGCTGCCGGGAGTGCCAACAGTGAGTTCAAGTGTAGGCCTCTATCACACTCCATCTCTGACTATGTATGAGCAGGGTGTGTACATTAATCTATTTTAGTTGTATCTTTCTCTGTCTCCCTCTTCCCTCTCCCACTTTGCTACTTCTCTTTCCGTACAGTACCAATATTCACCTCTTCTCTCTCCTTCCCTGTCACGACCAAAACTATATATTTTTCTCCCTCTATATCCCACCTATATGTCACCCTCCCTCCCTGTCACTCTGAGTGTCATTGTGTTATTCCCAGTAGGCCAGGGCTGTGAACAGACTGTGTAGATCCCTCCAGGCTTTGCGACTGTGTGTAAGGCTGAGGACGGGGAAGGAGACTCTGGGGAATCATATTGATGATCTGCCTCTTAATGAGGAGAGGAGCAGACCAGGAGATGAGATTAAGATGGAGAGAAAAGATGGGAGAGAGAGAGAGTGGAGGAGAGAGAGAGATAGAGAGAGAGAGAGAGAGAGAGAGAGGGGAGGGGGGTAGAGAGAGTGGAGGAGGGAGAGAAAGGGAGAGAGGTAGAGAGAGAGGGAGAGAGAGGGTTAGATGGAGGGAGATGTAGGGAGAGGTAGAGAGCGAGGGATAGATGGAAGGAGAGGTAGAGAGAGGTAGAGAAAGAGGTAGAGGCAGAGAGAGGTAGAGAGAGAGGGTTAGATGGAGGGAGAGGTAGAGAGAGGTAGAGAGAAAGGTAGAGAGAGAGGGAGAGGTAGAGAGAGAGAGTGATAGATGGGGGAGAGGTAGAAACAGGTAGAGAGAGAGAAAGAGAGAGGGATAGATAGAGGGAGAGTTAGAGAAAGGTACAGAGAGAGGGATATATGGAGGGAGAGGTAGAGAGAGGTAGAGACAAGTAGAGAGGGAGAGAAAGAGGGATAGATGGAGGGAGAGGTAGAGAGAGGTAGAGAGAGGCAGAGAGATGTAGAGAGAGGTAGAGCGAGCCAGAGAGAGAGGGATAGATGGAGAGAGAGGTAGAGAGAGAGGGTTAGATGGAGGGAGAGGTAGAGAGAGGTAGAGAGAGAGGGATAGATGGAAGGAGAGGTAGAGAGAGGTAGAGAAAGAGGTAGAGGCAGAGAGAGGTAGAGAGAGAGTGTTAGATGGAAGGAGAGGTAGAGGGAGGTAGAGAGAGAGAGGGATATATGGAGGGAGAGGTAGAGGGAGGTAGAGAGAGAGGGATATATGGAGGGAGAGGTAGAGAGCGGTAGAGAGATGTAGAGAGAGGTAGAGAGATGTAGAGAGAGGTAGAGAGAGAGGGATAGATGGAGGAAGAGGTAAAGAGAGGTAGAGAGAGAGGGATAGATGGAGGGAGAGGTAGAGGGAGGTAGAGAGAGAGAGGGATATATGGAGGGAGAGGTAGAGGGAGGTAGAGAGAGAGGGATATATGGAGGGAGAGGTAGAGAGCGGTAGAGAGAGAGGGATAGATGGAGGGAGAGGTAGAGGGAGGTAGAGAGAGAGAGGGATATATGGAGGGAGAGGTAGAGGGAGGTAGAGAGAGAGAGGGATAGATGGAGGGAGTGGTAGAGGGAGGTAGAGAGAGAGAGGGATAGATGGAGGGAGAGGTAGAGGGAGGTAGAGAGATAGAGAGAGAGGGAGAGGTAGAGAGCGGTAGAGAGATGTAGAGAGAGGGGTTAGATGGAGGGAGAGGTAGAGAGAGGTAGAGAGAGGGATAGATGGAAGGAGAGGTAGAGAGAGGTAGAGAGATGGAGAGGTAGAGAGATGGAGAGGTAGAGAGATGGAGAGGTAGAGAGATGGAGAGAGAGGGAGGTAGAGAGAGAGGGATATATGGAGGGAGAGGTAGAGAGCGGTAGAGAGAGAGGATATATGGAAGGAGAGGTAGAGAGAGAGGGATATATGGAAGGAGAGGTAGAGAGAGGTAGAGAGAGAGGATAGATGGAGGGAGAGGTAGAGGAGGTAGAGAGAGAGAGGGATATGGAGGGAGAGAGGTAGAGAGCGGTAGAGAGAGAGGGATAGATGGAGGGAGAGGTAGAGGGAGGTAGAGAGAGAGAGGGATATATGGAGGGAGAGGTAGAGGGAGGTAGAGAGAGAGGGATATATGGAGGGAGAGGTAGAGGGAGGTAGAGAGAGAGGGATATATGGAGGGAGAGGTAGAGGGAGGTAGAGAGAGAGAGAGAGAGGGAGAGGTAGAGAGCGGTAGAGAGATGTAGAGAGAGAGTGATAGACGGAGGAAGAGGGGTAGAGAGAAGAAGAGAGAGGGATATGGGGGTATATATGGAGGGAGAGGTAGAGGGAGGTAGAGAGAGAGGGATATATGGAGGGAGAGGTAGAGAGCGGTAGAGAGAGAGGGATAGATGGAGGGAGAGGTAGAGGGAGGTAGAGAGAGAGGGATATATGGAGGGAGAGGTAGAGGGAGGTAGAGAGAGAGGGATATATGGAGGGAGAGGTAGAGAGCGGTAGAGAGAGAGGGATAGATGGAGGGAGAGGTAGAGGGAGGTAGAGAAAGAGAGGGATATATGGAGGGAGATTTAGAGGGAGGTAGAGAGAGAGAGGGATAGATGGAGGGAGAGGTAGAGGGAGGTAGAGAGAGAGAGAGGGATAGATGGAGGGAGAGGTAGAGGGAGGTAGAGAGAGAGAGGGATATATGGAGGGAGAGGTAGAGGGAGGTAGAGAGAGAGGGATATATGGAGGGAGAGGTAGAGAGCGTAGAGAGAGAGGGATAGATGGAGGGAGAGGTAGAGGGAGGTAGAGAGAGAGAGGGATATATGGAGGAGAGGTAGAGGGAGGTAGAGAGAGAGGGATATATGGAGGGAGAGGTAGAGGAGGTAGAGAGAGAGGGATATATGGAGGGAGAGGTAGAGAGCGGTAGAGAGAGAGGGATAGATGGAGGGAGAGGTAGAGGGAGGTAGAGAGAGAGAGGGATATATGGAGGGAGAGGTAGAGGGAGGTAGAGAGAGAGAGGGATATATGGAGGGAGAGGTAGAGAGCGGTAGAGAGAGAGGGATAGATGGAGGGAGAGGTAGAGGGAGGTAGAGAGAGAGAGGGATATATGGAGGGAGAGGTAGAGGGAGGTAGAGAGAGAGAGGGATAGATGGAGGGAGTGGTAGAGGGAGGTAGAGAGAGAGAGGGATAGATGGAGGGAGAGGTAGAGGGAGGTAGAGAGATAGAGAGAGAGGGAGAGGTAGAGAGCGGTAGAGAGATGTAGAGAGAGAGGGTTAGATGGAGGGAGAGGTAGAGAGAGGTAGAGAGAGAGGGATAGATGGAAGGAGAGGTAGAGAGAGGTAGAGAGATGGAGAGGTAGAGAGATGGAGAGGTAGAGAGATGGAGAGGTAGAGAGATGGAGAGAGAGGGAGGTAGAGAGAGAGGGATATATGGAGGGAGAGGTAGAGAGCGGTAGAGAGAGAGGGATATATGGAAGGAGAGGTAGAGAGAGAGGGATATATGGAAGGAGAGGTAGAGAGAGGTAGAGAGAGAGGGATAGATGGAGGGAGAGGTAGAGGGAGGTAGAGAGAGAGAGGGATATATGGAGGGAGAGGTAGAGAGCGGTAGAGAGAGAGGGATAGATGGAGGGAGAGGTAGAGGGAGGTAGAGAGAGAGAGGGATATATGGAGGGAGAGGTAGAGGGAGGTAGAGAGAGAGGGATATATGGAGGGAGAGGTAGAGGGAGGTAGAGAGAGAGGGATATATGGAGGGAGAGGTAGAGGGAGGTAGAGAGAGAGAGAGAGAGGGAGAGGTAGAGAGCGGTAGAGAGATGTAGAGAGAGAGTGATAGACGGAGGAAGAGGTAGAGAGAGGAAGAGAGAGAGGGATATATGGAGGGAGAGGTAGAGGGAGGTAGAGAGAGAGGGATATATGGAGGGAGAGGTAGAGGGAGGTAGAGAGAGAGGGATATATGGAAGGAGAGGTAGAGAGCGGTAGAGAGAGAGGGATAGATGGAGGGAGAGGTAGAGGGAGGTAGAGAGAGAGGGATATATGGAGGGAGAGGTAGAGGGAGGTAGAGAGAGAGGGATATATGGAGGGAGAGGTAGAGAGCGGTAGAGAGAGGGGATAGATGGAGGGAGAGGTAGAGGGAGGTAGAGAAAGAGAGGGATATATGGAGGGAGATTTAGAGGGAGGTAGAGAGAGGGATAGATGGAGGGAGAGGTAGAGGGAGGTAGAGAGAGAGAGAGGATAGATGGAGGGAGAGGTAGAGGGAGGTAGAGAGAGAGGGGATATATGGAGGGAGAGGTAGAGGCGGTAGAGAGAGAGGGATAGATGGAGGGAGAGGTGGAGGGAGGTAGAGAGAGAGAGGGATATATGGAGGGAGAGGTAGAGGGAGGTAGAGAGAGAGAGGATAGATGGAGGGAGTGGTAGAGGGAGGTAGAGAGAGAGAGGGATAGATGGAGGGAGAGGTAGAGGGAGGTAGAGAGATAGAGAGAGGGAGAGGTAGAGAGCGGTAGAGAGATGTAGAGAGAGAGGGTTAGATGGAGGGAGAGGTAGAGAGAGGTAGAGAGAGAGGGATAGATGGAAGGAGAGGTAGAGAGAGGTAGAGAGATGGAGAGGTAGAGATGGAGAGGTAGAGAGATGGAGAGGTAGAGAGATGGAGAGAGAGGAGGTAGAGAGAGAGGATATATGGAGGGAGAGGTAGAGAGCGGTAGAGAGAGAGGGATATATGGAAGGAGAGGTAGAGAGAGAGGGATATATGGAAGGAGAGGTAGAGAGAGGTAGAGAGAGAGGGATAGATGGAGGGAGAGGTAGAGGGAGGTAGAGAGAGAGAGGGATATATGGAGGGAGAGGTAGAGAGCGGTAGAGAGAGAGGGATAGATGGAGGGAGAGGTAGAGGGAGGTAGAGAGAGAGAGGGATATATGGAGGGAGAGGTAGAGGAGGTAGAGAGAGAGGGATATATGGAGGGAGAGGTAGAGGGAGGTAGAGAGAGAGGGATATATGGAGGGAGAGGTAGAGGGAGGTAGAGAGAGAGAGAGAGAGGGAGAGGTAGAGAGCGGTAGAGAGATGTAGAGAGAGAGTGATAGACGGAGGAAGAGGTAGAGAGAGGAAGAGAGAGAGGGATATATGGAGGGAGAGGTAGAGGGAGGTAGAGAGAGAGGGATATATGGAGGGAGAGGTAGAGGGAGGTAGAGAGAGAGGGATATATGGAGGGAGAGGTAGAGAGCGGTAGAGAGAGAGGGATAGATGGAGGGAGAGGTAGAGGGAGGTAGAGAGAGAGGGATATATGGAGGGAGAGGTAGAGGGAGGTAGAGAGAGAGGGATATATGGAGGGAGAGGTAGAGAGCGGTAGAGAGAGAGGGATAGATGGAGGGAGAGGTAGAGGGAGGTAGAGAAAGAGAGGGATATATGGAGGGAGATTTAGAGGGAGGTAGAGAGAGAGGGATAGATGGAGGGAGAGGTAGAGGGAGGTAGAGAGAGAGAGAGGGATAGATGGAGGGAGAGGTAGAGGGAGGTAGAGAGAGGATATATGGAGGGAGAGGTAGAGGGAGGTAGAGAGAGGGATATATGGAGGGAGAGGTAGAGAGCGGTAGAGAGAGAGGGATAGATGGAGGGAGAGGTAGAGGGAGGTAGAGAGAGAGAGGGATATATGGAGGGAGAGGTAGAGGGAGGTAGAGAGAGAGGGATAAATGGAGGGAGAGGTAGAGGGAGGTAGAGAGAGGGATATATGGAGGGAGAGGTAGAGAGCGGTAGAGAGAGGGGATAGATGGAGGGAGAGGTAGAGGGAGGTAGAGAGAGAGGGATATATGGAGGGAGAGGTAGAGGGAGGTAGAGAGAGAGAGGGATAGATGGAGGGAGAGGTAGAGGGAGGTAGAGAGAGAGAGGGATAGATGGAGGGAGAGGTAGAGGGAGGTAGAGAGAGAGAGGGATATATGGAGGGAGAGGTAGAGGGAGGTAGAGAGAGAGGGATATATGGAGGGAGAGGTAGAGAGCGGTAGAGAGAGAGGGATAGATGGAGGGAGAGGTAGAGGGAGGTAGAGAGAGAGAGGTATATATGGAGGGAGAGGTAGAGGGAGGTAGAGAGAGAGAGGGATAGATGGAGGGAGAGGTAGAGGGAGGTAGAGAGAGAGAGGGATAGATGGAGGGAGAGGTAGAGGGAGGTAGAGAGATAGAGAGAGAGGGAGAGGTAGAGAGCGGTAGAGAGATGTAGAGAGAGAGGGTTAGATGGAGGGAGAGGTAGAGAGAGGTAGAGAGAGGGATAGATGGAAGCAGAGGTAGAGAGAGGTAGAGAAAGAGGTAGAGGCAGAGAGAGGTAGAGAGAGAGGATTAGATGGAAGGAGAGGTAGAGAGAGGTAGAGAGAGAGGGATAGATGGAGGGAGAGGTAGAGGGAGGTAGAGAGAGAGAGGGATATATGGAGGGAGAGGTAGAGGGAGGTAGAGAGAGAGGGATAGATGGAGGGAGAGGTAGAGGGAGGTAGAGAGAGAGAGGGATATATGGAGGGAGAGGTAGAGGGAGGTAGAGAGAGAGAGGGATAGATGGAGGGAGAGGTAGAGGGAGGTAGAGAGATAGAGAGAGAGGGAGAGGTAGAGAGCGGTAGAGAGATGTAGAGAGAGAGGGTTAGATGGCGGGAGAGGTAGAGAGAGGTAGAGAGAGAGGGATAGATGGAAGGAGAGGTAGAGAGAGGTAGAGAAAGAGGTAGAGGCAGAGAGAGGTAGAGAGAGAGGGTTAGATGGAAGGAGAGGTAGAGAGAGGTAGAGAGAGAGGGATAGATGGAAGGAGAGGTAGAGGGAGGTAGAGAGAGAGAGGGATATATGGAGGGAGAGGTAGAGGGAGGTAGAGAGAGAGGGATATATGGAGGGAGAGGTAGAGAGAGGTAGAGAGAGAGGGATAGATGGAGGGAGAGGTAGAGGGAGGTAGAGAGAGAGAGGGATATATGGAGGGAGAGGTAGAGGGAGGTAGAGAGAGAGAGGATAGATGGAGGGAGAGGTAGAGGGAGGTAGAGAGAGAGGGATAGATGGAGGGAGAGGGAGAGGGAGGTAGAGAGATAGAGAGAGAGGGAGAGGTAGAAGGCGGTAGAGATGTAGAGAGAGAGGGTTAGATGGAGGGAGAGGTAGAGAGAGGTAGAGAGAGAGGGATAGATGGAAGGAGAGGTAGAGAGAGGCAGAGAAAGAGGTAGAGGCAGAGAGAGGTAGAGAGAGAGGGTTAGATGGAAGGAGAGGTAGAGAGGTAGAGAGAGAGGGATAGATGGAGGGAGAGGTAGAGGGAGGTAGAGGGAGGTAGAGCGAGAGGGATATATGGAGGGAGAGGTAGAGAGAGGTAGAGAGAGAGGGATATATGGAGGGAGAGGTAGAGAGAGGTAGAGAGAGGGATAGATGGAGGAGAGGTAGAGAGCGGTAGAGAGAGGGATAGATGGAGGGAGAGGTAGAGGGAGGTAGAGAGAGGGATATATGGAGGGGAGAGGTAGAGAGAGGTAGAGAAAGAGGTAGAGGCAGAGAGAGGTAGAGAGAGAGGGTTAGATGGAAGGAGAGGTAGAGAGAGGTAGAGAGAGAGGGATAGATGGAGGGAGAGGTAGAGGGAGGTAGAGAGAGGGATATATGGAGGGAGAGGTAGAGAGCGGTAGAGAGATGTAGAGAGAGGTAGAGAGATGTAGAGAGAGGTAGAGAGAGAGGGATAGACGGAGGAAGAGGTAAAGAGAGGTAGAGAGAGAGGGATAGATGGAGGGAGAGGTAGAGGGAGGTAGAGAGAGAGGGATATATGGAGGGAGAGGTAGAGGGAGGTAGAGAGAGAGGGATATATGGAGGGAGAGGTAGAGAGCGGTGGAGAGAGAGGGATAGATGGAGGGAGAGGTAGAGGGAGGTAGAGAGAGAGGGATATATGGAGGGAGAGGTAGAGGGAGGTAGAGAGAGAGAGGGATAGATGGAGGGAGAGGTAGAGGGAGGTAGAGAGAGAGAGGGATATATGGAGGGTGGGTTAGACAGAGGTAGAAAGAGAGGGATAGATGGAGGGAGAGGTAGAGAGCGGTAGAGAGAGAGGGTTAGATGGAAGGAGAGGTAGAGAGAGGTAGAGAGCGAGGGATAGATGGAGGGAGAGGTAGAGGGAGGTAGAGAGAGAGAGGGATATATGGAGGGAGAGGTAGAGGGAGGTAGAGAGAGAGGGATAGATGGAGGGAGAGGTAGAGGGAGGTAGAGAGAGAGAGGGATATATGGAGGGAGAGGTAGAGGGAGGTAGAGAGAGAGATGGATAGATGGAGGGAGAGGTAGAGGGAGGTAGAGAGAGAGAGGGATAGATGGAGGGAGAGGTAGAGGGAGGTAGAGAGATAGAGAGAGAGGGAGAGGTAGAGAGCGGTAGAGAGATGTAGAGAGAGAGGGTTAGATGGAGGGAGAGGTAGAGAGAGGTAGAGAGAGAGGGATAGATGGAAGGAGAGGTAGAGAGAGGTAGAGAAAGAGGTAGAGGCAGAGAGAGGTAGAGAGAGAGGGTTAGATGGAAGGAGAGGTAGAGAGAGGTAGAGAGAGAGGGATAGATGGAGGGAGAGGTAGAGGGAGGTAGAGAGAGAGGGATATATGGAGGGAGAGGTAGATAGAGGTAGAGAAAGAGGTAGAGGCAGAGAGAGGTAGAGAGAGAGGGTTAGATGGAAGGAGAGGTAGAGAGAGTAGAGAGAGGGATAGATGGAGGGAGAGGTAGAGGGAGGTAGAGAGAGGGATATATGGAGGGAGAGGTAGAGAGCGGTAGAGAGATGTAGAGAGAGGTAGAGAGATGTAGAGAGAGGTAGAGAGAGAGGGATAGAGATGGATAGATGGAGGGAGAGGTAGAGAGAGGTAGAGAGATGTAGAGAGAGAGGGATATATGGAGGGAGAGGTAGAGGGAGGTAGAGTGAGAGAGGGATATATGGAGGGAGAGGTAGAGGGAGGTAGAGAGAGAGAGGGATAGATGGAGGGAGAGGTAGAGGGAGGTAGAGAGAGAGAGGGATAGATGGAGGGAGAGGTAGAGGGAGGTAGAGAGATAGAGAAAGAGGGAGAGGTAGAGAGAGGTAGAGAGAGAGGGATATATGGAGGGAGAGGTAGAGGGAGGTAGAGAGAGAGGGATATATGGAGGGAGAGGTAGAGAGCGGTAGAGAGAGAGGGATGGAGGGATGGAGGGAGAGAGAGAGGGATAGGAGGGAGGGTAGAGGGAGGTAGAGAGGGGATAGATGGAGGGAGAGGTAGAGGGAGGTAGAGAGAGGATAGATGGAGGGGAGAGGTAGAGGGAGGAGAGAGAGGGATAGATGGAGGGAGAGGTAGAGACAGGTAGAGCGAGAGGGAGTAAAGAGAGAGTATGTATATTGACTGTCTTGTACACTATGTGAGTGTGGCTGAACTAATCAGGGAGAGGAGGTAGAGAGAGGTAGAGAGAGGGATAGATGGAGGGAGAGGTAGAGAGAGGTAGAGAGAGGTAGAGAGAGGGGAGAGGTAGAGAGCGGTAGAGAGATGTAGAGAGAGAGGGTTAGATGGAGGGAGAGGTAGAGAGAGGTAGAGAGAGAGGGATAGATGGAAGGAGAGGTAGAGAGAGTAGAGAAAGAGGTAGAGGCAGAGAGAGGTAGAGAGAGAGGGTTAGATGGAAGGAGAGGTAGAGAGAGGTAGAGAGAGGGATAGATGGAGGGAGAGGTAGAGGGAGGTAGAGAGAGAGGGATATATGGAGGGAGAGGTAGAGAGAGGTAGAGAAAGAGGTAGAGGCAGAGAGAGGTAGAGAGAGAGGGTTAGATGGAAGGAGAGGTAGAGAGAGGTAGAGAGAGAGGGATAGATGGAGGGAGAGGTAGAGGGAGGTAGAGAGAGGGATATATGGAGGGAGAGGTAGAGAGCGGTAGAGATGTAGAGAGAGGTAGAGAGATGTAGAGAGGTAGAGAGAGGGGATAGAGATGGATAGATGGAGGGAGAGGTAGAGAGAGGTAGAGAGATGTAGAGAGAGGGATATATGGAGGGAGAGGTAGAGGGAGGTAGAGAGAGAGAGGGATATATGGAGGGAGAGGTAGAGGGAGGTAGAGAGAGAGGGATAGATGGAGGGAGAGGTAGAGGGAGGTAGAGAGAGAGGGATAGATGGAGGGAGAGGTAGAGGAGGTAGAGAGATAGAGAGAGAGGGAGAGGTAGAGAGAGGTAGAGAGAGAGGGATATATGGAGGGAGAGGTAGAGGGAGGTAGAGAGAGAGGGATATATGGAGGGAGAGGTAGAGAGCGGTAGAGAGAGAGGGATAGATGGAGGGAGAGGTAGAGGGAGGTAGAGAGAGAGAGGGATATATGGAGGGAGAGGTAGAGGGAGGTAGAGAGAGAGGGATAGATGGAGGGAGAGGTAGAGGGAGGTAGAGAGAGAGGGATAGATGGAGGGAGAGGTAGAGGGAGGTAGAGAGAGAGAGGGATAGATGGAGGGAGAGGTAGAGACAGGTAGAGCGAGAGGGAGTGGTAAAGAGAGAGTATATCCAGTATATTGTATAGGTGACTGTCTAGTACACTATGTGAGTGTGGCTGAACTAATCAGGTAGAGAGAGGTAGAGAGAGGTAGAGAGAGAGGGATAGATGGAGGGAGAGGTAGAGAGAGGTAGAGAGAGGTAGAGAGAGAGGGATAGATGGAGGGAGAGGTAGAGACAGGTAGAGAGATGTAGAGAGCGGTAGAGAGATGTAGAGAGAGAGGGATATATGGAGGGAGAGGTAGAGGGAGGTAGAGAGAGAGGGATATATGGAGGGAGAGGTAGAGAGCGGTAGAGAGAGAGGGATAGATGGAGGGAGAGGTAGAGGGAGGTAGAGAGAGAGAGGGATAGATGGAGGGAGAGGTAGAGGGAGGTAGAGAGAGAGAGGGATAGATGGAGGGAGAGGTAGAGGGAGGTAGAGAGAGAGAGGGATATATGGAGGGAGAGGTAGAGGGAGGTAGAGAGATAGAGAGAGAGGGAGAGGTAGAGAGAGGTAGAGAGAGAGGGATATATGGAGGGAGAGGTAGAGGGAGGTAGAGAGAGAGGGATAGATGGAGGGAGAGGTAGAGAGAGAGGGATAGATGGAGGGAGAGGTAGAGGGAGGTAGAGAGATAGAGAGGTAGAGAGAGGGATAGATGGAGGGTGGGTTAGACAGAGGTAGAGAGAGAGGGATAGATGGAGGGAGAGGTAGAGACAGGTAGAGAGAGATAGAGAGAGGTAGAGAGAGGTAGAGAGAGAGGGATAGATGGGGGAGAGTTAGAAACAGGTAGAGAGAGGGATAGATGGAGGGAGAGAGAGAGAGGGATAGAGAGGGATAGAGAGGGATAGATGGAGGGTGGGTTAGACAGAGGTAGAGAGAGAGGGATAGATGGAGGGAGAGGTAGAGACAGGTAGAGAGAGGTAGAGAGAGGTAGAGAGAGAGGGATAGATGGAAGGAGAGGTAGGGACAGATGGAAGGAGAGGTAGGGACATGTAGAGAGAGGTAGAGAGAGGTAGAGAGAAAGGTAGAGAGAGAGGGATAGATTGAGGGAGAGGTAGAGACAGGTAGAGAGAGGTAGAGAGAGGTAGAGAGAGAGGGATAGATGGAGGGAGAGGTAGAGAGAGGTAGAGAGAGGTAGAGAGAAAGGGATAGATGGAGGGAGAGGTAGAGACAGGTAGAGAGATGTAGAGAGATGTAGAGAGAGGTAGAGAGAGAGGGATAGATGGAGGGAGAGGTAGAGACAGGTAGAGACAGGTAGAGAGAGGTAGAGAGAGGTAGAGAGAGAGGGATAGATGGAGGGAGAGGTAGAGACAGGTAGAGCGAGAGGGAGTGGTAAAAGAGAGAGTATATCCAGTATATTGTATAGGTGACTGTCTAGTACACTATGTGAGTGTGGCTGAACTAATCAGTAAATTATCTGCAAGTGTCTTGTGAGTCAGCACAGTGAACATTACACATGTTATCTGCCCAACGCATTGAAAACACAAGATCTGAACCAGCTACCAGCTACTTGCACTGTCTGTGTGTATACGTATGTGTGTGGGTGTGCATGCGCTCTGTATGTTTGCACGCATGTGTGCTTGTGAGTGTGGATGGGTGGATGGGTGTGGATTCTGCTACCCCCAGCTTGTTCCAGCTGTATTATTCCTGGGAGCTGTGGAGAGATGACCCAGTCCCCATCTGACACACTCCCCTGGAGGTGTGAGAGAAGAGAGAATCTCACCGTCATATCAACCTGATTTAGCAAAGAGAGCGAGCTTATTATCTATATCACTTGCATCTGCAACTGAAACATATGTTTCCCATGTCAATAAACCTCTTTGAATTGAATTGAACTGAATTGAGAGAGTGGGAGGGAGAGAGGAGGAAACATAAAGCTAAGTGAGTGTATCATATGACAGTACGAGGACAGAAATGGCCGTGTTCCATCCACTATCGCTGGTACTTTTTCTCCCTCCTCCTTCCCTTCTCCTCCCTTCTTCCCTCCTCCTTCCCTTCTCCTTCCCATCTCCTCCCTCCTTACCTCCTCCTTCCCTTCTCCTCCCTTCTTCCCTCCCCATCCATCCTCCTTCCTTCCTCCTTCCCTCTTCCTCCCCTACTCCTCTCACCTTCACCTCCTGTGTTCTGTCCCTGTGGTAGTCTCCTGTGGCTGGTCCAATCTGTCCTCTCTCCTGTCTCCCGCTCTCCTTGCCAGCTGGCTCTCTATAGCGCCCCCCTGAGGACATGACAGGTGTACATGACACACAACACTGAGCATGAGGGGACCTGTGGCACACACACACACACACACACACACACACACACACACACACACACACACACACACACACACACACACACACACACACACACACACACACACACACACACACACACATATTAACTTTGCACAGCACATACGCACGCACCTATCCTGGCAAGCATGGACGCACACTGGCATTCAAGGACACATAAAGGCATGCTGGCATGGACACACACATAATGATAATGTCAAATAAACCTTTAGGCAATTCGCATCGGAAACAGGGCACACAAATCTCAGACATATTCACTTGACATCATCTCAATCCTCCACTACTAATCACTAGTCTCTGCCAGAGGCCTTCTGATAGAGCAGTAAGACCAGCAGGCAGGCCTCCCACTGAGAATCATCATCACTATGTATCATCTATTTATACATCAGAGAGAGAGAGAGAACACTGCCCCCGCCGTGGGATCAATGTGTCTGCGTTTGTGCTCCGTCTGTCTGTGTGTGTACACATCCTACGGCCATGGGGAGAAACATCGATATACAGACTCTCCTCCCCAGTCGCTAAGCCTTCAATACACTAGCCAAAGGCTGAAGAGGAGGAGGTAGAGGAGGTGGGGTATGAGGAGGTAGAGGAGGAGGTATATGAGGAGGATATAAAGGAGGAGGTATATGAGGAGGATATAAAGGAGGAGGTATATGAGGAGGATATAAAGGAGGAGGTATATGAGGAGGATATAAAGGAGGAGGTATATGAGGAGGATATAAAGGAGGAGGTTATAGAGGAGGATATAAAGGAGGAGGTTATAGAGGAGGATATAAAGGAGGAGGTTATAGAGGAGGATATAAAGGAGGAGGTATATGAGGAGGATATAAAGGAGGAGGTTATAGAGGAGGATATAAAGGAGGAGGTTATAGAGGAGGATATAAAGGAGGAGGTATATGAGGAGGATATAAAGGAGGAGGTATATGAGGAGGATATAAAGGAGGAGGTTATAGAGGAGGATATAAAGGAGGAGGTATATGAGGAGGATATAAAGGAGGAGGTATATGAGGAGGATATAAAGGAGGAGGTTATAGAGGAGGATATAAAGGAGGAGGTATATGAGGAGGATATAAAGGAGGAGGTTATAGAGGAGGATATAAAGGAGGAGGTTATAGAGGAGGATATAAAGGAGGAGGTATATGAGGAGGATATAAAGGAGGAGGTATATGAGGAGGATATAAAGGAGGAGGTATATGAGGAGGATATAAAGGAGGAGGTATATGAGGAGGATATAAAGGAGGAGGTTATAGAGGAGGATATAAAGGAGGAGGTATATGAGGAGGATATAAAGGAGGAGGTATATGAGGAGGATATAAAGGAGGAGGTATATGAGGAGGATATAAAGGAGGAGGTATATGAGGAGGATATAAAGGAGGAGGTATATGAGGAGGATATAAAGGAGTGGGTTATAGAGGAGGATATAAAGGAGGAGGTTATAGAGGAGGATATAAAGGAGGAGGTTATAGAGGAGGATATAAAGGAGGAGGTATATGAGGAGGATATAAAGGAGGAGGTTATAGAGGAGGATATAAAGGAGGAGGTTATAGAGGAGGATATAAAGGAGGAGGTATATGAGGAGGATATAAAGGAGGAGGTATATGAGGAGGATATAAAGGAGGAGGTATATGAGGAGGATATAAAGGAGGAGGTTATAGAGGAGGATATAAAGGAGGAGGTTATAGAGGATATAAAGGAGGAGGTATATGAGGAGGATATAAAGGAGGAGGTTATAGAGGAGGATATAAAGGAGGAGGTTATAGAGGAGGATATAAAGGAGGAGGTTATAGAGGAGGATATAAAGGAGGAGGTATATGAGGAGGATATAAAGGAGGAGGTATATGAGGAGGATATAAAGGAGGAGGTATATGAGGAGGATATAAAGGAGGAGGTTATAGAGGAGGATATAAAGGAGGAGGTATATGAGGAGGATATAAAGGAGGAGGTATATGAGGAGGATATAAAGGAGGAGGTATATGAGGAGGATATAAAGGAGGAGGTATATGAGGAGGATATAAAGGAGGAGGTTATAGAGGAGGATATAAAGGAGGAGGTATATGAGGAGGATATAAAGGAGGAGGTTATAGAGGAGGATATAAAGGAGGAGGTATATGAGGAGGATATAAAGGAGGAGGTATATGAGGAGGATATAAAGGAGGAGGTTATAGAGGAGGATATAGAGGAGGAGGAGGTTATAGAGGAGGATATAGAGGAGGAGGAGGTTATAGAGGAGGATATAGAGGAGGAGGAGTTTATAGAGGAGGATATAGAGGAGGAGGTTATCAAATCAAATCAAATTTATTTATATAGCCCTTCGTACATCAGCTGATATCTCAAAGTGCTGTACAGAAACCCAGCCTAAAACCCCAAACAGCAAGCAATGCAGGTGTAGAAGCACGGTGGCTAGGAAAAACTCCCTAGAAAGGCCAAAACCTAGGAAGAAACCTAGAGAGGAACCAGGCTATGTGGGGCGGCCAGTCCTCTTCTGGCTGTGCCGGGTGGAGATTATAACAGAACATGGCCAAAATGTTCAAATGTTCATAAATAACCAGCATGGTCAAATAATAATAAGGCAGAACAGTTGAAACTGGAGCAGCAGCACAGTCAGGTGGACTAGGAACAGCAAGGAGTCATCATGTCAGGTAGTCCTGCGGCATGGTCCTAGGGCTCAGGTCCTCCGAGAGAGAGAAAGAAAGAGAGAAGGAGAGAATTAGAGAACGTACACTTAGATTCACACAGGACACCGAATAGGACAGGAGAAGTACTCCAGATATAACAAACTGACCCCAGCCCCCCGACACATAAACTACTGCAGTATAAATACTGGAGGCTGAGACAGGAGGGTCAAGAGACACTGTGGCCCCATCCGAGGACACCCCCGGACAGGGCCAAACAGGAAGGATATAACCCCACCCACTTTGCCAAAGCACAGCCCCCACACCACTAGAGGGATATCTTCAACCACCAACTTACCATCCTGAGACAAGGCTGAGTATAGCCCACAAAGATCTCCGCCACGGCACAACCCAAGGGGGGGGCCCCAACCCAGACAGGATGACCACAACAGTGAATCAACCCACTCAGGTGACGCACCCCCTCCAGGGACGGCATGAGAGAGCCCCAGTAGAATCCCAGTGGAAAGAGGGGAACCGGCCAGGCAGAGACAGCAAGGGCGGTTAGTTGCTCCAGAGCCTTTCCGTTCACCTTCCCACTCCTGGGCCAGACTACACTCAATCATATGACCCACTGAAGAGATGAGTCTTCAGTAAAGACTTAAAGGTTGAGACCGAGTTTGCGTCTCTGACATGGGTAGGCAGACCGTTCCATAAAAATGGAGCTCTATAGGAGAAAGCCCTGCCTCCAGCTGTTTGCTTAGAAATTCTAGGGACAATTAGGAGGCCTGCGTCTTGTGACCGTAGCGTACGTGTAGGTATGTACGGCAGGACCAAATCAGAGAGATAGGTAGGAGCAAGCCCATGTAATGCTTTGTAGGTTAGCAGTAAAACCTTGAAAACAGCCCTTGCTTTGACAGGAAGCCAGTGTAGAGAGGCTAGCACTGGAGTAATATGATCAAATTTTTTGGTTCTATTGTATTGATCATTGAGAAAGTAGACATAGTGTAGATGTCCTGGAGTGAAGTATGGTGAGAGAAGTGGGCCCAGGTGATACAGACAGATATCATGCCTGCAGCTGTTTGGCCTTGCTTTAACACCCAGGATATACTGCCTTGTGTTTTGAGGTCAGTATTGAGATGAAAAGATAAGAAATGAAAGAGTTAAAAATATGAGTGTTATTACAGCTCCTCCTTATCTTATTACATGTCTGCCTGGCTTCATAGTAGTTCCCATGGGTGTGGTGTGGAACAGGCTACTAAATGGGGAAACCAAAATTAGGTTGGTGTACGGATAGCAGTGTTTTGAGGGGTATAGGCTAATTACATTTCCCTGACATAAATGAACAGTACGATAAAGGGAATCTATTGTTTGAAAAGGAAATGCTATCTTAATTGCTGAAGAGGGATCTATCTGATCTGAATCAGTTATCAGTTGATCTGTTATAGAGGACCTAATAAGATGTAAATGGCTGAAGCCGGTGTGTTGTTGTTCAAGTAATGTGATCAGAATGGTTAAAGTGAAGCTGATGTGGTTTGGATATAGGGAACAGGGAACAGGGTACAGGGAACAGGGAACAGGGTATAGGGAACAGGGTATGGGGAACAGGGAACAGGGAACAGGGTATAGGGAACAGGGTATAGGGAACAGGGTATAGGGAACAGGGTATAGGGAACAGGGTATAGGGAACAGAGAACAGGGTATAGGGTATAGGGAACGAGGAACAGGGTACAGGGAACAGGGAACAGAGAACAGGGAACAGGGTATAGGGAACAGGGAACAGGGAACAGGGTACATGATATAGGGAACAGGTAACATGGAACAGGGAACAGAGAACAGGGAACAGGGTACAGGGTATAGGGAACAGGGTATGGGGAACAGGGAACAGGGAACAGGGTATAGGGAACAGGGTATAGGGAACAGGGTATAGGGAACAGGGTATAGGGAACAGGGAACAGGGTATAGGGTATAGGGAACGGGGAACAGGGTACAGGGAACAGGGAACAGAGAACAGGGAACAGGGTATAGGGAACAGGGAACAGGGTACAGGGTATAGGGAACAGGTAACATGGAACAGGGAACAGGGAACAGGGAACAGGGTACAGGGTACAGGGTACAGGGTAAAGGGAACAGGGTACAGGGAACAGGGTACAGGGAACAGGGAACAGGGTACAGGGAACAGGGAAGAGGGAACAGGGTACAGGGTACAGGGAACAGGGAACAGGGAACAGGGAACAGGGTACAGGGAACAGGGAACAGGGAACATGGTATAGGGAACAGGGAATAGGGTATAGGGAACAGGGTATAGGGAACAGGGTACAGGGTCCAGGGTATAGGGAACAGGGAACAGGGTCCAGGGTATAGGGAACAGGGAACAGGGAACAGGGTATAGGGAACAGGATACAGGGTACAGGGTATAGGGAACAGGGTACAGGGAACAGGGAACAGGGAACAGGGAACAGGGTACAGGGAACAGGGAACAGGGAACAGGGTATAGGGAACAGGGAACAGGGAACAGGGTACAGGGAACAGGGTACAGGGAACAGGGAACAGGGTACAGGGAACAGGGTACAGGGTACAGGGAACAACAGGGAACAGGGTACAGGGAACAGGGAACAGGGTACAGGGAACAGGGAACAGGGAACAGGGAACAGGGTACAGGGTACAGGGAACAGGGAACAGGGAACATGGTACAGGGAACAGGGTACAGGGAACAGGGAACAGGGAACAGGGAACAGGGTACAGGGAACAGGGAACAGGGAACAGGGAACAGGGTACAGGGAACAGGGTACAGGGAACAGGGTATAGGGAACAGGGTACAGGGAACAGGGTACAGGGAACAAGGTACAGGGAACAGGGTACAGGGAACAGGGAACAGGGAACAGGGAACAGGGAACAGGGATCAGGGAACAGGGAACAGGGAACAGGGATCAGGGAACAGGGAACAGGGCTTGGATCTAGTGTGTTGTCGGAGTGGGGGTCATTGAAATGGCTGCAATGGGCATTCAGTCTGTCTCTCAGGACTAAAATAGGGAAGAATGGCATTAGTTGGGGCGATGCAATCAGCATGACTACATTACTAAGAATGATGGAGGGGTGAGGGAGGGGGATGACAAGACGCTGAGACGCAAACTTTTAAGTGTACGCCACGAGTTCCAGGAGGGGGAGGAAGGGTGAGACAGGAGGAGAAGACGGGAGAAATGTTGGGCTTTGTCGACGATCCATAACCACAAATGTGAAGTAACTCAAAACCAAGGCCAGGAAATCGATTGAAAGGTTTTTCAAAAATATACATCACTCCCTTTGCCTTTCTCTTGCATTTCTTTCTCTGAAATCGAATTACCAAATAACTCCCAAGAAAAATCACGGCAAAGACGGTCCAACAAAACAACATTATGGAAATTGTTTAAGACTTTCCGTATTGTACAAGAGGCCGAACGAAGAACAACCCTTCTGGATGCCTCTTTGCTTTGTTCCCTCTTTCTGAACAAAAATAAATGAGAGAGTAGAAAAGGAAGAAAAAGAGAGGTCTGAGGACTGGAGGACTGGAGGAGTGGAACACTGGAGGACTGGAGGAGTGGAGTACTGGAGGACTGGAGGACTGGAGGAGTGGAACACTGGTGGACTGGAGGAGTTGAGGACTGGAGGAGTGGAGGTCTGGATGACTGGAGGAGTGTGTGACTGGAAGACTGGAGGACTGGAGGACTGGAGGAGTGCAGGTCTGGATGAGTGAAGGACTGGAGGACTGGAGGACTGGAGGACTGGAGGTCTGGATGACTGGAGGAGTGGGGGACTGGAGGACTGGAGGACTGGAGGACTGGATGAGTGGGGGACTGGATGACTGGAGGAGTGGGGGACTGGAGGACTGGAGGACTGGAGGAGTGGAACACTGGAGGACTGGAGGAGTGGGGGACTGGAGGACTGGAGGAGTGGAACACTGGAGGACTGGAGGAGTGGGGGACTGGAGGACTGGATGACTGGAGGAGTGGAACACTGGAGGACTGGAGGAGTGGAGGACTGGAGGACTGGAGGACTGGAGGGAAAAGATGTTGAATATGCGAGGGGTCTACATTTCAGTATTTACCCTCACTACAAACCCAATTACATCAAATCAGATTCAGTGTTTACGCTAACGTAAGGGGATGATTAAGTCAGACCCAATGTTCCCCAGAACATATTCCGGCATGCTCTTATGATTTTGGCTCTTCAACCCTTTCACCCCTATCCCCTCCCTCAGGCCCCCCAACCCCAAGCCCCTCTACCCATATCCCTCTGCTTACACAACCTACAGGGGCCATGCAGAAAGCAAACAACAAGAGAATGAAATCAACTGAACTTTTAAACAATAAATGTTTTGTGTGTTTATTTTTTTCTGTTCTGTGATGTTGAGTTTCGGGGATCAGGTGTCGGTTTTTCTCTGTCAGACAGCATGAAATCTTTACAAATCGTCCATACACGCTCATACCCATAGGACACGTGTACTGTATACACACTCACCATCACTAGCTCTGTTCACGAAACACGGTCACAATTTACAATATTCCTTGTTAATAGTTCCTAATCCTTGGTTTCCATACAAAAGGTAGAGTATTCCACCTTCTAAATTCAAATAATGAATTCCAGCCTAATTTGTTCTGTTATCTTAGTAAATGACACCCTGAGAGCTCTGTAGGGAACTTAATGACAAGGTCCTCCTGTGGTTTGACCAACGAGAGGAGTGAGTGTGTGTGTGTCTGTGTGTCTGTGTGTGTTTGTGTGCACGAGTGTGTGCGTGAGTGCGTATGTGTGTGTCTGTGGATCTGTGTGTCTGTGGATCTGTGTGTCTATGTGTGTCTATGCGTTTGTGTGTGTAGTGTGTGTGTGCGCATCTGTGTGTGTGAGTGATCCAGGCTACGTAATCCTCCTCAGTATCAGCAGGCGAGGGGTGCAGTCAACAAACCTGTCATTGTTTCACACAAATCAGCACCTTTTCTGAACCTAGGTTGGGTTTAGGCACACACACACACACACACACACACACACACACACACACACACACACACACACACACACACACACACACACACACACACACACACACACACACACACACACACACACACACACACACACACACAGGGATAGATCCACAGCTGTGTCTGATCCTTCATTACACAAAAGATATCAACCAGAGTGATCATTTTACTTTGACTCAACGGGACCATGGAATAATGAATTTCTCTCTGCTTTTCTTTTCGCTGGCAGAGTTGTACTCTACCCCCTGTGGCCGTTCTAACATGCACACACCTGACCACTCATGTTTGACAATTGTGAGGGAAAAACCTAATGGATGAAATTGAGAACAAATATCTGTGCCAATGCTCTTTCCTCTTGCAGCTTTGCCCTCTCGCTCTCCCTCTCCCTCTCCCCCTCTCCCTCTCCCTCTCCCTCCCCCTCTCCCTCCCCCCTCTCCCTCTCCCTCTCCCCCTCCCTCTCCCTCTCCCTCTCCCTCTCCCCCTCCCTCTCCCTCTCCCTCCCCCCTCTCTCCCTCCCTCTCCCTCTCCCCTCCCTCCCCCCCTCTCCCCTCCCCCTCCCTCTCCCTCTCCCCCTCCCTCTCCCTCTCCCTCTCCCTCTCCCCCTCTCCCTCCCCTCCCCTCCCCCCTCCTCTCCCTCTCCCTCTCCCTCTCCCCCTCTCCCTCTCCCTCTCCCCCCCCCTCCCTCTCCCTCTCCCTCTTCCTCTTCCTCTTCCTCTCCCTCTCCCTCTCCCTCTCCCTCTCCCTCTCTCTCCCCCTCTCTCTCTCTCTCTCTCTCTCTCCCTCTCCCTCTCCCTCTCCCTCTCCTGAAGAGAGGAGAAAACAGAGATAGCAGGTCCTGACAGCCAGGTTAATTGAGATGTTCACTTTCTAATCAAACACAACGTTGGACGATGTGGACATGTAGCACAGTGTGTGTATATATATATATATATATATATAGATATGTGTCTACAGTGCTCTGAAACGGTGTATTTTTATCTCAGTATTTTCCCCAGCACGAAGGGAAGAGAGAGAGAGAGGCTGAATTCTCTCTATCATATCTCTATCCAGATGGATCTCTAGTACTGGGCTCACATCTCATTCATGCCTCCAACAGAAGAATAAAAACTGCTCTAGGGGGAGGGAGAAGTCAGCCCCTAATCCCCCATCTCCCACCCACCCACCCTCTCTCTCTCTCTCTCGCTCTCCTTCACCCTCTCGCTCTCACCGTCTCCCTTATCCCTCCTTTGATGTGGTGCAGCGGGGGCTATTGTCTGAGGGGAAAGGGTGGATGGGGAGAAAAGGGAGAGAAAGACAGAAAGAAAAGGGAGGGGTGCGAAGAGATTTCTACAGTAATGTCTCTTTCAGCACTGAGCTCATGGTACAGTATCCACCCCCTCAGAACAGTCTGGCATTTTAACACCTCTCTCTTTCTCAGAACAGTCTGGCATTTGAACATCTCTCTCTTTCTCAGAACAGTCTGGCATTTTAACATCTCTCTCTCTTTCTGAGAACAGTCTGGCATTTTAACATCTCTCTCTTTCTCAGAACAGTCTGGCATTTTAACATCTCTCTCTCTCTCGCTCTCAGAACAGTCTGGAATTTTAACATCTCTCTCTCTCTCTCTCTCAGAACAGTCTGGCATTTTAACATCTCTCTCTCTCTCTCAGAACAGTCTGGCATTTTAACACCTCACTCTTTCTCAGAACCATCTGGCATTTTAATACCTCTATCTTTCTGAGAACAGTCAAGCATTTTAACATCTCTCTCTCTCTCTCTCTCTCTCTCTCTCAGAACAGTCTGGCATTTTAACATCTCTCTCTCTCTCTCTCTCTCTCAGAACAGTCTGGCATTTTAACATCTCTCTCTCTCTCTCTCTCTCAGAACAGTCTGGCATTTTAACACCTCACTTTTTTCTCAGAACCATCTGGCATTTTAATACCTCTATCTTTCTGAGAACAGTCAAGCATTTTAACATCTCTCTCTCTCTCTCTCTCTCTCTCTCTCTCTCTCTCAGAACAGTCTGGCATTTTAACATCTCTTTCTCAGAACAGTCAGGCATTTTAACATCTCTCTTTTCTCAGAACAGTCTGGCATTTTAACACCTCTCTTTCTCAGAACAGTCTGGCATTTTAACATCTCTCTCTCAGAACAGTCTGGCATTTTAATATCTCTCTCTTTCTCAGAACAGTCTGGCATTTTAACATCTCTCTCTTTCTCAGAACAGTCTGGCATTTTAACATCTCTCTCTTTCTCAGAACAGTCTGGCATTTTAACATCTCTCGCTCTCAGAACAGTCTGGCATTTTAACATCTCTCTCTCTTTCTCAGAACAGTCTGGCATTTTAACATCTCTCTCTTTCTCAGAACAGTCTGGCATTTTAACATCTCTCTCTTTCTCAGAACAGTCTGGCATTTTAACATCTCTCTCTCTTTCTCAGAACAGTCTGGCATTTTAACATCTCTCTCTTTCTCAGAACAGTCTGGCATTTTAACATCTCTCTCTTTCTCAGAACAGTCTGGCATTTTAACATCTATCGCTCTCAGAACAGTCTGGCATTTTAACATCTCTCTCTCTCTCGCTCTCAGAACAGTCTGGCATTTTAACATCTCTCTCTATCTCTCAGTCTCATTTTAACATCTCTCTCTCTCAGAACAGTCTGGCATTTTAACATTTTAGAACAGTCTGGCATTTTAACATCTCTCTTTCTTTCTCAGAACAGTCAGGCATTTTAACATCTCTCTCTCTTTCTCAGAACAGTCATGCATTTTAACATCTCTATCTCTTTCTCAGAACAGTCTGGCATTTTAACATCTCTCTTTCTCAGAACAGTCTGGCATTTTAACATCTCTCTCTTTCTCAGAACAGTCTGGCATTTTAACATCTCTCTCTTTCTCAGAACAGTCTGGCATTTTAACATCTCTCGCTCTCAGAACAGTCTGGCATTTTAACATCTCTCTCTCTCTCAGAACAGTCTGGCATTTTAACATCTCTCTCTTTCTCAGAACAGTCTGGCATTTTAACATCTATCTCTTTCTCAGAACAGTCTGGCATTTTAACATCTCTATCTTTCTCAGAACAGTCTGGCATTTTAACATCTCTCTCTCTCTCTCAGAACAGTCTCTCAGAACAGTCTGGCATTTTAACATCTCTTTTAACTCTCTCTCTCTCTCAGAACAGTCTGGCATTTTAACATCTCTCTCTCTTTCTCAGAACAGTCTGGCATTTTAACATCTCTCTCTTTCTCAGAACAGTCTGGCATTTTAACATCTCTCTCTTTTCTCAGAACAGTCTGGCATTTTAACATCTCTCTCTTTCTCAGAACAGTCTGGCATTTTAACATCTCTCTCTTTCTCAGAACAGTCTGGCATTTTAACATCTCTCTCTTTCTCAGAACAGTCTGGCATTTTAACATCTCTCTCTCTCTCTCAGAACAGTCTGGCATTTTAACATCTCTCTCTTTCTCAGAACAGTCTGGCATTTTAACATCTCTCTCTTTCTCAGAACAGTCTGGCATTTTAACATCTCTCTTTCTCAGAACAGTCTGGCATTTTAACATCTCTCTCTCTTTCTCAGAACAGTCTGGCATTTTAACATCTCTCTCTTTCTCAGAACAGTCTGGCATTTTAACAGAACAGTCTGGCATTTTAACATCTCTCTCTCTCTCATTTTAACTCTCTCTCAGAACAGTCTGGCATTTTAACATCTCTCTCTCTCTCTTCTCAGAACAGTCTGGCATTTTAACATCTATCGCTCTCAGAACAGTCAGGCATTTTAACATCTCTCTCTCTTTCTCAGAACAGTCTGGCATTTTAACATCTCTCTCTTTCTCAGAACAGTCTGGCATTTTAACATCTCTCTCTTTCTCAGAACAGTCTGGCATTTTAACATCTCTCTCTTTTCTCAGAACAGTCTGGCATTTTAACATCTCTCTCTTTTTCTCAGAACAGTCTGGCATTTTAACATCTCTCTCTTTCTCAGAACAGTCTGGCATTTTAACATCTCTCTCTTTCTCAGAACAGTCTGGCATTTTAACTATCTCTCAGAACAGTCTGGCATTTTAACATCTCTCTCTTTCTCAGAACAGTCTGGCATTTTAACATCTCTCTCTTTCTCAGAACAGTCTGGCATTTTAACATCTCTCTCTCTCTCTCTCTGAACAGTCTGGCATTTTAACATCTCTCTCTCTCTCTCTCTCTATCTCTCTCTCTCTCTCAGAACAGTCTGGCATTTTAACATCTCTCGCTCTCTCTCAGAACAGTCTGGCATTTTAACACCTCACTTTTTCTCAGAACCATCTGGCATTTTAATACCTCTATCTTTCTGAGAACAGTCAAGCATTTTAACATCTCTCTCTCTCTCTCTCTCTCTCTCTCTCTCTCTCTCAGAACAGTCAGGCATTTTAACATCTCTCTCTCTCTCTCTCTCAGAACAGTCTGGCATTTTAACCCCTCTCTTTTTCTCAGAACAATCTGGCATTTTAACACCTCTATCTTTCTCAGAACAGTCAGGCATTTTAACATCTCTCTCTCTTTCTCAGAACAGTCAGTCATTTTAACATCGCTCTCTCTTTCTCAGAACAGTCTAGCATTTTAACATCTCTCTCTTTCTCAGAACAGTCAGGCATTTTCACATCTCTCTCTTTCTCAGAACAGTCTGGCATTTGAACATCTCTCTCTTTCTCAGAACAGTCTGGCATTTTAACATCTCTCTCTCTTTCTGAGAACAGTCTGGCATTTTAACATCTCTCTCTTTCTCAGAACAGTCGGGCATTTAACATCTCTCTCTTTCTCAGAACAGTCTGGCATTTTAACATCTCTCTCTTTCTCAGAACAGTCTGGCATTTTAACATCTATCTCTTTCTCAGAACAGTCAGGCATTTTAACATCTCTCTCTTTCTCAGAACAGTCTGGCATTTTAACATCTCTCTCTTTCTCAGAACAGTCTGGCATTTTAACATCTCTCTCTTTCTCAGAACAGTCTGGCATTTTAACATCTCTCTCTTTCTCAGAACAGTCTGGCATTTTAACATCTCTCTCTTTCTCAGAACAGTCTGGCATTTTAACATCTCTCTCTCTTTCTCAGAACAGTCTGGCATTTTAACATCTCTCTCTCTCAGAACAGTCTGGCATTTTAACATCTCTCTCTTTTCTCAGAACAGTCTGGCATTTTAACATCTCTCTCTCTCTCAGAACAGTCTGGCATTTTAACATCTCTCTCTCTTTCTCAGAACAGTCTGGCATTTTAACATCTATCGCTTTCTCAGAACAGTCTGGCATTTTAACATCTCTCTCTTTCTCAGAACAGTCTGGCATTTTAACATCTCTCTCTTTCTCAGAACAGTCTGGCATTTTAACATCTCTCTCTTTTCTCAGAACAGTCTGGCATTTTAACATCTCTCGCTCTCAGAACAGTCTGGCATTTTAACATCTCTCTCTTTCTCAGAACAGTCTGGCATTTTAACATCTCTCTCTCTTTCTCAGAACAATCTTTTTCTTAGAACAATCTGGCATTTTAACACCTCTATCTTTCTCAGAACAGTCAGGCATTTTAACATCTCTCTCTCTTTCTCAGAACAGTCATGCATTTTAACATCTCTATCTCTTTCTCAGAACAGTCTAGCATTTTAACATCTCTCTCTTTCTCAGAACAGTCTGGCATTTTAACATCTCTCTCGTTCTCAGAACAGTCTGGCATTTTAACATCTCTCTCTCTCAGAACAGTCTGGCATTTTAACATCTCTCTCTCTTTCTGAGAACAGTCTGGCATTTTAACATCTCTCTCTTTCTCAGAACAGTCAGCATTTAACATCTCTCTCTTTTCTCAGAACAGTCTGGCATTTTAACATCTCTCTCTTTCTCAGAACAGTCTGGCATTTTAACATCTCTCTCTTTCTCAGAACAGTCTGGCATTTTAACATCTCTCTCTTTCTCAGAACAGTCTGGCATTTTAACATCTCTCTCTTTCTCAGAACAGTCTGGCATTTTAACATCTCTCTCTTTTCTCAGAACAGTCTGGCATTTTAACATCTCTCTCTTTCTCAGAACAGTCTGGCATTTTAACATCTCTCTCTTTCTCAGAACAGTCTGGCATTTTAACATCTCTCGCTCTCAGAACAGTCTGGCATTTTAACATCTCTCTCTCTTTCTCAGAACAGTCTGGCATTTTAACATCTCTCTCTTTCTCAGAACAGTCTGGCATTTTAACATCTCTCTCTCTTTCTCAGAACAGTCTGGCATTTTAACATCTCTCTCTTTCTCAGAACAGTCTGGCATTTTAAACAGTCTGGCATTTTAACATCTCTCTTTTTCTCAGAACAGTCTGGCATTTTAACATCTCTCTCTTTCTCAGAACAGTCTGGCATTTTAACATCTCTCTCTTTCTCAGAACAGTCTGGCATTTTAACATCTCTCTCTTTCTCAGAACAGTCTGGCATTTTAACATCTCTCTCTTTCTCTCAGAACAGTCTGGCATTTTAACATCTCCTCTCTCTTTTCTCTCAGAACAGTCTGGCATTTTAACATCTCTCTCTCTTTCTCAGAACAGTCAAGCATTTTAACATCTCTCTCTCTTCTCAGAACAGTCTGGCATTTTAACATCTCTCTCTCTTCTCAGAACAGTCTGGCATTTTAACATCTCTCTTTTCTCAGAACAGTCTGGCATTTTAACATCTCTCTCTTTCTCAGAACAGTCTGGCATTTTAACATCTCTCTCTTTCTCAGAACAGTCTGGCATTTTAACATCTCTCTCTTTCTCAGAACAGTCTGGCATTTTAACATCTATCTCTCTCAGAACAGTCAGGCATTTTAACATCTCTCTCTCTTTCTCAGAACAGTCTGGCATTTTAACATCTCTCTCTTTCTCAGAACAGTCTGGCATTTTAACATCTCTCTCTTTCTCAGAACAGTCTGGCATTTTAACATCTCTCTCTTTTCTCAGAACAGTCTGGCATTTTAACATCTCTCTCTTTCTCAGAACAGTCTGGCATTTTAACATCTCTCTCTTCTCTCAGAACAGTCTGGCATTTTAACATCTCTCTCTTCTCTCAGAACAGTCTGGCATTTTAACATCTCTCTCTTTCTCAGAACAGTCTGGCATTTTAACATCTCTCTCTTTCTCAGAACAGTCTGGCATTTTAACATCTCTCTCTTTCTCAGAACAGTCTGGCATTTTAACATCTCTCTCTCTCTCGCTCTCAGAACAGTCTGGCATTTTAACATCTCTCTCTCTCTCTTTCTCTCAGAACAGTCTGGCATTTTAACATCTCTCTCTCTTTCTCAGAACAGTCTGGCATTTTAACATCTCTCTCTTTCTCAGAACAGTCTGGCATTTTAATACCTCTATCTTTCTGAGAACAGTCAAGCATTTTAACATCTCTCTCTCTCTCTCTCTCTCTCTCTCTCTCTCTCTCTCATAACAGTTTGGCATTTTAAAATCTCTCTCTCTCTCAGAACAGTCTGGCATTTTAACCCCTCTCTTTTTCTCAGAACAATCTGGCATTTTAACACCTCTATCTTTCTCAGAACAGTCAGGCATTTTAACACCTCTATCTTTCTCAGAACAGTCAGGCATTTTAACATCTCTCTCTTTCTCAGAACAGTCTGGCATTTTAACATCTCTCTCGTTCTCAGAACAGTCAGGCATTTTAACATCTCTCTCTCTTTCTCAGAACAGTCTAGCATTTTAACATCTCTCTCGTTCTCAGAACAGTCTGGCATTTTAACATCTCTCTCTTTCTCAGAACAGTCAGGCATTTTAACATCTCTCTCTCTTTCTCAGAACAGTCTGGCATTTTAACATCTCTCTCTTTCTCAGAACAGTCTGGCATTTTAACATCTCTCTCTTTCTCAGAACAGTCTGGCATTTTAACATCTAGAACAGTCTGGCATTTTAACATCTCTCTCTTTCTCAGAACAGTCTGGCATTTTAACGTCTCTCTCTTTCTCAGAACAGTCTGGCATTTTAACATCTCTCTCTTTCTCAGAACAGTCGGGCATTTTAACATCTCTCTCTTTCTCAGAACAGTCTGGCATTTTAACATCTCTCTCTTTCTCAGAACAGTCGGGCATTTAACATCTCTCTCTTTCTCAGAACAGTCTGGCATTTTAACATCTCTCTCGTTCTCAGAACAGTCAGGCATTTTAACATCTCTCTCTCTTTCTCAGAACAGTCTAGCATTTTAACATCTCTCTCGTTCTCAGAACAGTCTGGCATTTTAACATCTCTCTCTTTCTCAGAACAGTCAGGCATTTTAACATCTCTCTCTCTTTCTCAGAACAGTCTGGCATTTTAACATCTCTCTCTTTCTCAGAACAGTCTGGCATTTTAACATCTCTCTCTTTCTCAGAACAGTCTGGCATTTTAACATCTATCACTCTCAGAACAGTCTGGCATTTTAACATCTCTCTCTCTCTTTCTCAGCACAATCTGGCATTTTAACGTCTCTCTCTTTCTCAGAACAGTCTGGCATTTTAACATCTCTCTCTTTCTCAGAACAGTCTGGCATTTTAATACATCTATCTTTATGAGAACAGTCAAGCATTTTAACATCTCTCTCTCTCTCTCTCTCTCTCTCTCTCTCTCTCTCAGAACAGTCTGGCATTTTAACATCTCTCTCTCTTTCTCAGAACAGTCTGGCATTTTAACATCTCTCTCTTTCTCAGAACAGTGGGGCATTTAACATCTCTCTCTTTCTCAGAACAGTGGGGCATTTAACATCTCTCTCTCTTTCTCAGAACAGTCTGGCATTTTAACATCTCTCTCGTTCTCAGAACAGTCAGGCATTTTAACATCTCTCTCTCTTTCTCAGAACAGTCTAGCATTTTAACATCTCTCTTTCTCAGAACAGTCTGGCATTTTAACATCTCTCTCTTTCTCAGAACAGTCTGGCATTTTAACATCTATCACTCTCAGAACAGTCTGGCATTTTAACATCTCTCTCTCTTTCTCAGAACAGTCTGGCATTTTAACATCTCTCTCTTTCTCTCAGAACAGTCTGGCATTTTAACATCTCTCTCTTTCTCAGAACAGTCTGGCATTTTAACATCTCTCTCTTTCTCAGAACAGTCTGGCATTTTAACATCTCTCTCTTTCTCAGAACAGTCAGGCATTTTAACATCTCTCTCTCTTTCTCAGAACAGTCAGGCATTTTAACATCTCTCTCTCTTTCTCAGAACAGTCTAGCATTTTAACATCTCTCTCTTTCTCAGAACAGTCAGGCATTTTCACATCTCTCTCTCTTTCTCAGAACAGTCTGGCATTTTAACATCTCTCTCGTTCTCAGAACAGTCTGGCATTTTAACATCTCTCTCTTTCTCAGAACAGTCTGGCATTTTAACATCTCTCTCTTTCTCAGAACAGTCGGGCATTTTAACATCTCTCTCTTTCTCAGAACAGTCTGGCATTTTAACATCTCTCTCTTTCTCAGAACAGTCTGGCATTTTAACATCTCTCTCTTTCTCAGAACAGTCTGGCATTTTAACATCTCTCGCTCTCAGAACAGTCTGGCATTTTAACATCTCTCTCTCTTTCTCAGAACAGTCTGGCATTTTAACATCTTCTCTTCTCTCAGAACAGTCTGGCATTTTAACATCTCTCTCTCTTTCTCAGAACAGTCTGGCATTTTAACATCTCTCTCTTTTCTCAGAACAGTCTGGCATTTTAACATCTCTCTCTTTCTCAGAACAGTCTGGCATTTTAACATCTCTCTCTTCTCAGAACAGTCTGGCATTTTAACATCTCTCTCTTTCTCAGAACTCTGGCATTTTAACATCTCTCTCTTTCTCAGAACAGTCTGGCATTTTAACATCTCTCTCTCTTTCTCAGAACAGTCTGGCATTTTAACATCTCTCTCTTTCTCAGAACAGTCTGGCATTTTAACATCTCTCTCTTTCTCAGAACAGTCGGGCATTTTAACATCTCTCTCTTTCTCAGAACAGTCTGGCATTTTAACATCTCTCTCTTTCTCAGAACAGTCTGGCATTTTAACATCTCTCTCTTTCTCAGAACAGTCTGGCATTTTAACATCTCTCTCTTTCTCAGAACAGTCTGGCATTTTAACATCTCTCTCTCTCTTTCTCAGAACAGTCTGGCATTTTAACATCTCTCTCTCTCAGAACAGTCTGGCATTTTAACATCTCTCTCTTTCTCAGAACAGTCTGGCATTTTAACATCTCTCTCTTTCTCAGAACAGTCTGGCATTTTAACATCTCTCTCTTTCTCAGAACAGTCTGGCATTTTAACATCTCTCTCTCTTTCTCAGAACAGTCTGGCATTTTAACATCTCTCTCTTTCTCAGAACAGTCTGGCATTTTAACATCTCTCTCTTTCTCAGAACAGTCTGGCATTTTAACATCTCTCTCTTTTTCTCAGAACAGTCTGGCATTTTAACATCTCTCTCTTTTTCTCAGAACAGTCTGGCATTTTAACATCTCTCTCTTTTCTCAGAACAGTCTGGCATTTTAACATCTCTCTCTTTCTCAGAACAGTCTGGCATTTTAACATCTCTCTCTTTCTCAGAACAGTCTGGCATTTTAACATCTCTCTCTTTCTCAGAACAGTCTGGCATTTTAACATCTCTCTCTTTTTAACTCAGAACAGTCTGGCATTTTAACATCTCTCTCTCTTTCTCAGAACAGTCTGGCATTTTAACATCTCTCTCTTTTCTCAGAACAGTCTGGCATTTTAACATCTCTCTCTTTCTCAGAACAGTCTGGCATTTTAACATCTCTCTCTTTCTCAGAACAGTCTGGCATTTTAACATCTCTCTCTTTTCTCAGAACAGTCTGGCATTTTAACATCTCTCTCTTTCTCAGAACAGTCTGGCATTTTAACATCTCTCTCTTTCTCAGAACAGTCTGGCATTTTAACATCTCTCTCTTTCTCAGAACAGTCTGGCATTTTAACATCTCTCTCTTTTCTCAGAACAGTCTGGCATTTTAACATCTCTCTCTTTCTCAGAACAGTCTGGCATTTTAACATCTCTCTCTCTTTCTCAGAACAGTCTGGCATTTTAACATCTCTCTCTCTTTCTCAGAACAGTCTGGCATTTTAACATCTCTCTCTTTTCAGAACAGTCTGGCATTTTAACATCTCTCTCTTTCTCAGAACAGTCTGGCATTTTAACATCTCTCTCTTCTCAGAACAGTCTGGCATTTTAACATCTCTCTCTTTCTCAGAACAGTCTGGCATTTTAACATCTCTCTCTTTCTCAGAACAGTCTGGCATTTTAACATCTCTCTCTTTCTCAGAACAGTCTGGCATTTTAACATCTCTCTCTTTCTCAGAACAGTCTGGCATTTTAACATCTCTCTCTTTCTCAGAACAGTCTGGCATTTTAACATCTCTCTCTTTCTCAGAACAGTCTGGCATTTTAACATCTCTCTCTTTTTCTCAGAACAGTCTGGCATTTTAACATCTCTCTCTTTCTCAGAACAGTCTGGCATTTTAACATCTCTCTCTTTCTCAGAACAGTCTGGCATTTTAACATCTCTCTCTTCTCAGAACAGTCTGGCATTTTAACATCTCTCTCTTTCTCAGAACAGTCTGGCATTTTAACATCTCTCTCTTTCTCAGAACAGTCGGGCATTTTAACATCTCTCTCTTTCTCAGAACAGTCTGGCATTTTAACATCTCTCTCTTTCTCAGAACAGTCTGGCATTTTAACATCTCTCTCTCTTTCTCAGAACAGTCTGGCATTTTAACATCTCTCTCTTTCTCAGAACAGTCTGGCATTTTAACATCTCTCTCTTTTCTCAGAACAGTCTGGCATTTTAACATCTCTCTCTTTCTCAGAACAGTCTGGCATTTTAACATCTCTCTCTTTCTCAGAACAGTCTGGCATTTTAACATCTCTCGCTCTCAGAACAGTCTGGCATTTTAACATCTCTCTCTCTCTTTCTCAGCACAATCTGGCATTTTAACATCTCTCTCTTTCTCAGAACAGTCTGGCATTTTAACATCTCTCTCTTTCTCAGAACAGTCTGGCATTTTAACATCTCTCTCTTTCTCAGAACAGTCTGGCATTTTAACATCTCTCTCTTTCTCAGAACATCTGGCATTTTAACATCTCTTTTTCTCAGAACAGTCTGGCATTTTAACATCTCTCTCTCTTTCTCAGAACAGTCTGGCATTTTAACATCTCTCTCTTTCTCAGAACAGTCTGGCATTTTAACATCTCTCTCTCTCTCAGAACAGTCTGGCATTTTAACATCTCTCTCTTTCTTTCTCAGAACAGTCTGGCATTTTAACATCTCTCTCTTTCTCAGAACAGTCTGGCATTTTAACATCTCTCTCTCTTTCTCAGAACAGTCTGGCATTTTAACATCTCTCTCTTTCTCAGAACAGTCTGGCATTTTAACATCTCTCTCTTTCTCAGAACAGTCTGGCATTTTAACATCTCTCTTTTCTCAGAACAGTCTGGCATTTTAACATCTCTCTCTTTTCTCAGAACAGTCTGGCATTTTAACATCTCTCTCTTTCTCAGAACAGTCTGGCATTTTAACATCTCTCTCTTTCTCAGAACAGTCTGGCATTTTAACATCTCTCTCTCTTCTCAGAACAGTCTGGCATTTTAACATCTCTCTCTTTCTCAGAACAGTCTGGCATTTTAACATCTCTCTTTTTCTCAGAACAGTCTGGCATTTTAACATCTCTCTCTTTTCTCAGAACAGTCTGGCATTTTAACATCTCTCTCTCTTTCTCAGAACAGTCTGGCATTTTAACATCTCTCTCTTTCTCAGAACAGTCTGGCATTTTAACATCTCTCTCTTTCTCAGAACAGTCAGGCATTTTAACATCTCTCTCTCTTTCTCTCAGAACAGTCTGGCATTTTAACATCTCTCTCTTCTCAGAACAGTCTGGCATTTTAACATCTCTCTCTTTCTCAGAACAGTCTGGCATTTTAACATCTCTCTCTTTCTCAGAACAGTCTGGCATTTTAACATCTCTCTCTCTTTCTCAGAACAGTCTGGCATTTTAACATCTCTCTCTTTCTCAGAACAGTCTGGCATTTTAACATCTCTCTCTTTCTCAGAACAGTCTGGCATTTTAACAACATCTCTCTCTTTCTCAGAACAGTCTGGCATTTTAACATCTCTCTCTTTCTCAGAACAGTCTGGCATTTTAACATCTCTCTCTCTCTGAGAACAGTCTGGCATTTTAACATCTCTCTCTCTTCTCAGAACAGTCTGGCATTTTAACATCTCTCTCTCTCTCAGAACAGTCTGGCATTTTAACATCTCTTTTTCTCAGAACAGTCTGGCATTTTAACATCTCTCTCTTCTCTCAGAACAGTCTGGCATTTTAACATCTCTCTCTCTCTCTCTCTCTCTCTCTCAGAACAGTCTGGCATTTTAACATCTCTCTTTTCTCAGAACCTGGCATTTTAACATCTCTCTGGCATTTTAACATCTCCTCTCTTTTTCTCAGAACAGTCTGGCATTTTAACATCTCTCTCTTTCTCAGAACAGTCTGGCATTTTAACATCTCTCTCTTTCTCAGAACATCTGGCATTTTAATACATCTCTCTTTCTGAGAACAGTCTGGCATTTTAAAATCTCTCTCTCTCTCAGAACAGTCTGGCATTTTAACATCCTCTCTTTTTCTCAGAACAGTCTGGCATTTTAACACCTCTCTCTTTCTCAGAACAGTCTGGCATTTTAACACCTCTATCTTTCTCAGAACAGTCAGGCATTTTAACATCTCTCTCTTTCTCAGAACAGTCTGGCATTTTAACATCTCTCTCGTTCTCAGAACAGTCAGGCATTTTAACATCTCTCTCTCTTTCTCAGAACAGTCTAGCATTTTAACATCTCTCTCGTTCTCAGAACAGTCTGGCATTTTAACATCTCTCTCTTTCTCAGAACAGTCAGGCATTTTAACATCTCTCTCTCTTTCTCAGAACAGTCTGGCATTTTAACATCTCTCTCTTTCTCAGAACAGTCTGGCATTTTAACATCTCTCTCTTTCTCAGAACAGTCTGGCATTTTAACATCTCTCTCTTTCTCAGAACAGTCTGGCATTTTAACATCTCTCTCTTTTTCTCAGAACAGTCTGGCATTTTAACATCTCTCTCTTTCTCAGAACAGTCTGGCATTTTAACATCTCTCTCTTTCTCAGAACAGTCTGGCATTTTAACATCTCTCTCTTTCTCAGAACAGTCTGGCATTTTAACATCTCTCTCTTTCTCAGAACAGTCTGGCATTTTAACATCTCTCTCTTTCAGAACAGTCTGGCATTTTAACATCTCTCTCTTTCTCAGAACAGTCTGGCATTTTAACATCTCTCTCTTTCTCAGAACAGTCTGGCATTTTAACATCTCTCTCTTTCTCAGAACAGTCTGGCATTTTAACATCTCTCTCTTTCTCAGAACAGTCAGGCATTTTAACATCTCTCTCTTTCTCAGAACAGTCTGGCATTTTAACATCTCTCTCTTTCTCAGAACAGTCTGGCATTTTAACATCTCTCTCTTTCTCAGAACAGTCTGGCATTTTAACATCTCTCTCTCTCAGAACAGTCTGGCATTTTAACATCTCTCTCTCTTTTCTCAGAACAGTCTGGCATTTTAACATCTCTCTCTTTCTCAGAACAGTCTGGCATTTTAACATCTCTCTCTTTCTCAGAACAGTCTGGCATTTTAACATCTATCTTTTTCTCAGAACAGTCTGGCATTTTAACATCTCTCTCTTTCTCAGAACAGTCTGGCATTTTAACATCTAACTCTCTCTCTCTCAGAACAGTCTGGCATTTTAACATCTCTCTCTTTTCTCAGAACAGTCTGGCATTTTAACATCTCTCTCTTTCTCAGAACAGTCTGGCATTTAACATCTCTCTCTTTCTCAGAACAGTCTGGCATTTTAACATCTCTCTCTCTCTCAGAACAGTCTGGCATTTTAACATCTCTCTTTTTCTCAGAACAGTCTGGCATTTTAACATCTCTCTCTTTCTCAGAACAGTCAGGCATTTTCACATCTCTCTCTCTTTCTCAGAACAGTCTGGCATTTTAACATCTCTCTCTTTCTCAGAACAGTCTGGCATTTTAACATCTCTCTTTCTCAGAACAGTCTGGCATTTTAACATCTCTCTCTTTCTCAGAACAGTCTGGCATTTTAACATCTATCACTCTCAGAACAGTCTGGCATTTTAACATCTCTCTCTCTCTTTCTCAGCACAATCTGGCATTTTAACGTCTCTCTCTTTCTCAGAACAGTCTGGCATTTTAACATCTCTCTCTTTCTCAGAACAGTCGGGCATTTTAACATCTCTCTCTTTCTCAGAACAGTCTGGCATTTTAACATCTCTCTCTTTCTCAGAACAGTCAGGCATTTTAACATCTCTCTCTCTTTCTCAGAACAGTCAGGCATTTTAACATCTCTCTCTCTTTCTCAGAACAGTCTAGCATTTTAACATCTCTCTCTTTCTCAGAACAGTCAGGCATTTTCACATCTCTCTCTCTTTCTCAGAACAGTCTGGCATTTTAACATCTCTCTCGTTCTCAGAACAGTCTGGCATTTTAACATCTCTCTCTTTCTCAGAACAGTCTGGCATTTTAACATCTCTCTCTTTCTCAGAACAGTCTGGCATTTTAACATCTCTCTCTTTCTCAGAACAGTCTGGCATTTTAACATCTCTCTTTTCTCAGAACAGTCTGGCATTTTAACATCTCTCTCTTCTCAGAACAGTCTGGCATTTTAACATCTCTCTCTTCTCAGAACAGTCTGGCATTTTAACATCTCTCTCTCTTTCTCAGATCAGTCTGGCATTTTAACATTTCTCTCTCTCTTTCTCAGCACAGTCTGGCATTTTAACATCTCTATCTCTCTTTCTCAGAACAGTCTGGCATTTTAACATCTCTCTCTTTCTCAGAACAGTCTGGCATTTTAACATCTCTCTCTTTCTCAGAACAGTCTGGCATTTTAACATCTCTCGCTCTCAGAACAGTCTGGCATTTTAACATCTCTCTCTCTTTCTCAGAACAGTCTGGCATTTTAACATCTCTCTCTCTCTTTCTCAGAACAGTCTGGCATTTTAACATCTCTCTCTTTCTCAGAACAGTCTGGCATTTTAACATCTCTCTCTTTCTCAGAACAGTCTGGCATTTTAACATCTCTCTCTTTCTCAGAACAGTCTGGCATTTTAACATCTCTCTCTTTCTCAGAACAGTCTGGCATTTTAACATCTCTCTCTCTTTCTCAGAACAGTCTGGCATTTTAACATCTCTCTCTCTCAGAACAGTCTGGCATTTTAACATCTCTCTCTCTTTCTCAGAACAGTCTGGCATTTTAACATCTCTCTCTTTCTCTCAGAACAGTCTGGCATTTTAACATCTCTCTCTTTCTCAGAACAGTCTGGCATTTTAACATCTCTCTCTTTCTCAGAACAGTCTGGCATTTTAACATCTCTCTCTCTTCTCAGAACAGTCTGGCATTTTAACATCTCTCTCTTTCTCAGAACAGTCTGGCATTTTAACATCTCTCTCTCTTTCTCAGAACAGTCTGGCATTTGAACATCTCTCTCTTTCTCAGAACAGTCAGGCATTTTAACATCTCTCTCTCTTTCTCAGAACAGTCAGGCATTTTAACATCTCTCTCTCTTTCTCAGAACAGTCTAGCATTTTAACATCTCTCTCTTTCTCTCAGAACAGTCTGGCATTTTAACATCTCTCTCTCTCTCAGAACAGTCTGGCATTTTAACATCTCTCTCTCTCTCAGAACAGTCTGGCATTTTAACATCTCTCTCTTTTCTCAGAACAGTCTGGCATTTTAACATCTCTCTCTTTCTCAGAACAGTCTGGCATTTTAACATCTCTCTCTTTTCTCAGAACAGTCTGGCATTTTAACATCTCTCTTCTCAGAACAGTCTGGCATTTTAACATCTCTCTCTTTCTCAGAACAGTCTGGCATTTTAACATCTCTCTCTTTCTCAGAACAGTCTGGCATTTTAACATCTCTCTCTTTCTCAGAACAGTCTGGCATTTTAACATCTCTCTCTCTTTCTCAGAACAGTCTGGCATTTTAACATCTCTCTCTCTTTCTCAGAACAGTCTGGCATTTTAACATCTCTCTCTTTCTCAGAACAGTCAGGCATTTTAACATCTCTCTCTCTTTCTCAGAACAGTCTGGCATTTTAACATCTCTCTCTTTCTCAGAACAGTCTGGCATTTTAACATCTCTTCTTTCTCAGAACAGTCTGGCATTTTAACATCTCTCTCTTTCTCAGAACAGTCTGGCATTTTAACATCTCTCTCTTTCTCAGAACAGTCTGGCATTTTAACATCTCTCTCTTTCTCAGAACAGTCTGGCATTTTAACATCTCTCTCTCTTCTCAGAACAGTCTGGCATTTTAACATCTCTCTCTTTCTCAGAACAGTCTGGCATTTTAACATCTCTCTCTTTCTCAGAACAGTCTGGCATTTTAACATCTCTCTTTTCTCAGAACAGTCTGGCATTTTAACATCTCTCTCTTTTCTCAGAACAGTCTGGCATTTTAACATCTCTCTCTTTCTCAGAACAGTCTGGCATTTTAACATCTCTCTCTTTCTCAGAACAGTCAGGCATTTTAACATCTCTCTCTTTTCTCAGAACAGTCTGGCATTTTAACATCTCTCTCTTTTCTCAGAACAGTCTGGCATTTTAACATCTCTCTCTTTCTCAGAACAGTCTGGCATTTTAACATCTCTCTCTTTCTCAGAACAGTCTGGCATTTTAACATCTCTCTCTCTTTCTCAGAACAGTCTGGCATTTTAACATCTCTCTCTTTCTCAGAACAGTCTGGCATTTTAACATCTCTCTCTTTTCTCAGAACAGTCTGGCATTTTAACATCTCTCTCTTTCTCAGAACAGTCTGGCATTTTAACATCTCTCTCTTTCTCAGAACAGTCTGGCATTTTAACATCTCTCTCTCTTTTCTCAGAACAGTCTGGCATTTTAACATCTCTCTCTTTCTCAGAACAGTCTGGCATTTTAACATCTCTCTCTCTCTCAGAACAGTCTGGCATTTTAACATCTCTCTCTTTCTCAGAACAGTCTGGCATTTTAACATCTCTCTCTTTTCTCAGAACAGTCTGGCATTTTAACATCTCTCTCTTTCTCAGAACAGTCTGGCATTTTAACATCTCTCTCTTTCTCAGAACAGTCTGGCATTTTAACATCTCTCTCTTTCTCAGAACAGTCTGGCATTTTAACATCTCTCTTTCTCAGAACAGTCTGGCATTTTAACATCTCTCTCTTTTCTCAGAACAGTCTGGCATTTTAACATCTCTCTCTCTTTCTCAGAACAGTCTGGCATTTTAACATCTCTCTCTTTTCTCAGAACAGTCTGGCATTTTAACATCTCTCTCTTTCTCAGAACAGTCTGGCATTTTAACATCTCTCTCTTTCTCAGAACAGTCTGGCATTTTAACATCTCTCTCTCTTTCTCAGAACAGTCTGGCATTTTAACATCTCTCTCTTCTCTCAGAACAGTCTGGCATTTTAACATCTCTCTTTTCTCAGAACAGTCTGGCATTTTAACATCTATCTTTTTCTCAGAACAGTCTGGCATTTTAACATCTCTCTCTCTCTTTCTCAGAACAGTCTGGCATTTTAACATCTCTCTCTTTTCTCAGAACAGTCTGGCATTTTAACATCTCTCTCTTTCTCAGAACAGTCTGGCATTTTAACATCTCTCTCTTTCTCAGAACAGTCTGGCATTTTAACATCTCTCTCTTTTCTCAGAACAGTCTGGCATTTTAACATCTCTCTCTTTCTCAGAACAGTCAGGCATTTTAACATCTCTCTCTCTTTCTCAGAACAGTCTGGCATTTTAACATCTCTCTCTTTCTCAGAACAGTCTGGCATTTTAACATCTCTCTCTCTTCTCAGAACAGTCTGGCATTTTAACATCTCTCTCGTTCTCAGAACAGTCTGGCATTTTAACATCTCTCTTTCTCAGAACAGTCTGGCATTTTAACATCTCTCTCTTTCTCAGAACAGTCTGGCATTTTAACATCTCTCACTTCTCAGAACAGTCTGGCATTTTAACATCTCTCTCTTTTTCTCAGAACAGTCTGGCATTTTAACATCTCTCTCTTTTCTCAGAACAGTCTGGCATTTTAACATCTCTCTTTTCTCAGAACAGTCTGGCATTTTAACATCTCTCTCTTTCTCAGAACAGTCAGGCATTTTAACATCTCTCTCTCTTTCTCAGAACAGTCAGGCATTTTAACATCTCTCTCTCTTTCTCAGAACAGTCTAGCATTTTAACATCTCTCTCTTTCTCAGAACAGTCAGGCATTTTCACATCTCTCTCTCTTTCTCAGAACAGTCTGGCATTTTAACATCTCTCTCGTTCTCAGAACAGTCTGGCATTTTAACATCTCTCTCTTTCTCAGAACAGTCTGGCATTTTAACATCTCTCTCTTTCTCAGAACAGTCGGGCATTTTAACATCTCTCTCTTTCTCAGAACAGTCTGGCATTTTAACATCTCTCTTTCTCAGAACAGTCTGGCATTTTAACATCTCTCTCTTTCTCAGAACAGTCTGGCATTTTAACATCTCTCGCTCTCAGAACAGTCTGGCATTTTAACATCTCTCTCTCTTTCTCAGATCAGTCTGGCATTTTAACATTTCTCTCTCTCTTTCTCAGCACAGTCTGGCATTTTAACATCTCTATCTCTCTTTCTCAGAACAGTCTGGCATTTTAACAGCTCTCTCTCTTTCTCAGAACAGTCTGGCATTTTAACATCTCTCTCTTTCTCAGAACAGTCTGGCATTTTAACATCTCTCTCTCTCAGAACAGTCTGGCATTTTAACATCTCTCTCTCTTTCTCAGAACAGTCTGGCATTTTAACATCTCTCTCTCTTTCTCAGAACAGTCTGGCATTTTAACATCTCTCTCTTTCTCAGAACAGTCTGGCATTTTAACATCTCTCTTTTCTCAGAACAGTCGGGCATTTTAACATCTCTCTCTTTCTCAGAACAGTCAGGCATTTTAACATCTCTCTCTTTCTCAGAACAGTCTGGCATTTTAACATCTCTCTCTCTTTCTCAGAACAGTCTGGCATTTTAACATCTCTCGCTCTCAGAACAGTCTGGCATTTTAACATCTCTCTCTCTCTTTCTCAGAACAGTCTGGCATTTTAACATCTCTCTCTCTCTCTTTCTCAGAACAGTCTGGCATTTTAACATCTCTCTCTTTCTCAGAACAGTCTGGCATTTTAACATCTCTCTCTTTTTCTCAGAACAGTCTGGCATTTTAACATCTCTCTCTTTCTCAGAACAGTCTGGCATTTTAACATCTCTCTCTTTCTCAGAACAGTCTGGCATTTTAACATCTCTCTCTTTTCTCAGAACAGTCTGGCATTTTAACATCTCTCTCTTTCTCAGAACAGTCTGGCATTTTAACATCTCTCTCTCTTTCTCAGAACAGTCTGGCATTTTAACATCTCTCTCTCTTTCTCAGAACAGTCTGGCATTTTAACATCTCTCTCTTTCTCAGAACAGTCTGGCATTTTAACATCTCTCTCTCTTTCTCAGAACAGTCTGGCATTTTAACATCTCTCTCTTTCTCAGAACAGTCAGGCATTTTAACATCTCTCTCTTTCTCAGAACAGTCTGGCATTTTAACATCTCTCTCTCTTTCTCAGAACAGTCTGGCATTTGAACATCTCTCTCTTTCTCAGAACAGTCAGGCATTTTAACATCTCTCTCTCTTTTCTCAGAACAGTCTGGCATTTTAACATCTCTCTCTTTCTCAGAACAGTCTGGCATTTTAACATCTCTCTTTTCTCAGAACAGTCTGGCATTTTAACATCTCTCTCTTTCTCAGAACAGTCTGGCATTTTAACATCTCTCTCTTTCTCAGAACAGTCTGGCATTTTAACATCTCTCTCTTTCTCAGAACAGTCTGGCATTTTAACATCTCTCTCTTTCTCAGAACAGTCTGGCATTTTAACATCTCTCGCTCTCAGAACAGTCTGGCATTTTAACATCTCTCTCTCTTTCTCAGAACAGTCTGGCATTTTAACATCTCTCTCTTTCTCAGAACAGTCTGGCATTTTAACATCTCTCTCTTTCTCAGAACAGTCTGGCATTTTAACATCTCTCTCTTTCTCAGAACAGTCTGGCATTTTAACATCTCTCTTTCTCAGAACAGTCTGGCATTTTAACATCTCTCTCTTTCTCAGAACAGTCTGGCATTTTAACATCTCTCTCTTTTCAGAACAGTCTGGCATTTTAACATCTCTCTCTTTCTCAGAACAGTCTGGCATTTTAACATCTCTCTCTTTCTCAGAACAGTCTGGCATTTTAACATCTCTCTCTTTTCTCAGAACAGTCTGGCATTTTAACATCTCTCTCTTTCTCAGAACAGTCTGGCATTTTAACATCTCTCTCTTTCTCAGAACAGTCTGGCATTTTAACATCTCTCTCTTTCTCAGAACAGTCTGGCATTTTAACATCTCTCTTTCTCTCAGAACAGTCTGGCATTTTAACATCTCTCTTTTTCTCAGAACAGTCTGGCATTTTAACATCTCTCTCTTTCTCAGAACAGTCTGGCATTTTAACATCTCTCTTTTCTCAGAACAGTCTGGCATTTTAACATCTCTCTCTTTTCTCAGAACAGTCTGGCATTTTAACATCTCTCTTTCTCAGAACAGTCTGGCATTTTAACATCTCTCTCTTTTCTCAGAACAGTCTGGCATTTTAACATCTCTCTCTCTTTTCTCAGAACAGTCTGGCATTTTAACATCTCTCTCTCTTTCTCAGAACAGTCTGGCATTTTAACATCTCTCTCTTTCTCAGAACAGTCTGGCATTTTAACATCTCTCTCTTTCTCAGAACAGTCTGGCATTTTAACATCTCTCTCTCTTTCTCAGAACAGTCTGGCATTTTAACATCTCTCTCTTTCTCAGAACAGTCTGGCATTTTAACATCTCTCTCTTTTCTCAGAACAGTCTGGCATTTTAACATCTCTCTCTTTTCTCAGAACAGTCTGGCATTTTAACATCTCTCTTTCTCAGAACAGTCTGGCATTTTAACATCTGGCATTTTAACATCTCTCTCTCTCAGAACAGTCTGGCATTTTAACATCTCTCTTTCTCAGAACAGTCTGGCATTTTAACATCTCTCTCTCTTTCTCAGAACAGTCTGGCATTTTAACATCTTCTCTTTCTCAGAACAGTCTGGCATTTTAACATCTCTCTCTTTCTCAGAACAGTCTGGCATTTTAACATCTCTCTCTTTTCTCAGAACAGTCTGGCATTTTAACATCTCTCTCTTTTCTCAGAACAGTCTGGCATTTTAACATCTCTCTCTTTTCTCAGAACAGTCTGGCATTTTAACATCTCTCTCTTTTCTCAGAACAGTCTGGCATTTTAACATCTCTCTCTCTCAGAACAGTCTGGCATTTTAACATCTCTCTCTTTTCTCAGAACAGTCTGGCATTTTAACATCTCTCTCTTTTTCAGAACAGTCTGGCATTTTAACATCTCTCTCTCTTTCTGAGAACAGTCTGGCATTTTAACATCTCTCTCTTTCTCTCTCAGAACAGTCTGGCATTTTAACATCTCTCTCTCTCTCTCTCTCAGAACAGTCTGGCATTTTAACATCTCTCTCTCTCTCTCTCTCTCAGAACAGTCTGGCATTTTAACATCTCTCGCTCTCTCTCAGAACAGTCTGGCATTTTAACATCTCTCTCTCTCTCTCTCTCAGAACAGTCTGGCATTTTAACATCTCTCTCTCTTTCTCAGAACAGTCTAGCATTTTAACATCTCTCTCTTTCTCAGAACAGTCAGGCATTTTCACATCTCTCTCTCTTTCTCAGAACAGTCTGGCATTTAAACATCTCTCTCTTTCTCAGAACAGTCTGGCATTTTAACACCTCTCTCTCTTTCTGAGAACAGTCTGCCATTTTAACATCTCTCTCTCTCTCTCTCTCTCTCAGAACAGTCTGGCATTTTAACATCTCTCTCTCTCTCTCTCTCAGAACAGTCTGGAATTTTAACACCTCACTTTTTCTCAGAACCATCTGGCATTTTAATACCTCTATCTCTCTGAGAACAGTCAAGCATTTTAACATCTCTCTCTCTCTCTCTCTCTCTCTCTCTCTCTCAGAACAGTCTGGCATTTTAACATCTCTCTCTCTCTCTATCTCTCAGAAGAGTCTGGCATTTTAACCCCTCTCTTTTTCTCAGAACAATCTGGCATTTTAACATCTCTCTCTCTCTCAGAACAGTCTGGCATTTTAACACCTCACTTTTTCTCAGAACCATCTGGCATTTTAATACCTCTATCTCTCTGAGAACAGTCAAGCATTTTAACATCTCTCTCTCTCTCTCTCTCTCTCTCTCTCTCTCTCAGAACAGTCTAGCATTTTAACATCTCTCTCTTTCTCAGAACAGTCAGGCATTTTCACATCTCTCTCTCTTTCTCAGAACAGTCTGGCATTTTAACATCTCTCTCTTTCTCAGAACAGTCTGGCATTTTAACATCTCTCGCTCTCAGAACAGTCTGGCATTTTAACATCTCTCTCTTTCTCAGAACAGTCTGGCATTTTAACATCTCTCTCTTTCTCAGAACAGTCTGGCATTTTAACATCTATCACTCTCAGAACAGTCTGGCATTTTAACATCTCTCTCTTTCTCAGAACAGTCGGGCATTTTAACATCTCTCTCTTTCTCAGAACAGTCTGGCATTTTAACATCTCTCTCTTTCTCAGAACAGTCTGGCATTTTAACATCTCTCTCTCTCTCTTTCTCAGAACAGTCTGGCATTTTAACATCTCTCTCTTTCTCAGAACAGTCTGGCATTTTAACATCTCTCTCTTTCTCAGAACAGTCGGGCATTTTAACATCTCTCTCTTTCTCAGAACAGTCAGGCATTTTAACATCTCTCTCTTTCTCAGAACAGTCTGGCATTTTAACATCTCTCTCTCTTTCTCAGAACAGTCTGGCATTTGAACATCTCTCTCTTTCTCAGAACAGTCTGGCATTTTAACATCTCTCTCTCTTTCTGAGAACAGTCTGGCATTTTAACATCTCTCTCGCTCTCTCTCTCTCTCTCTCAGAACAGTCTGGCATTTTAACATCTCTCTCTCTTTCTCAGAACAGTCTGGCATTTGAACATCTCTCTCTTTCTCAGAACAGTCTGGCATTTTAACATCTCTCTCTCTTTCTGAGAACAGTCTGGCATTTTAACATCTCTCTCTCTCTCTCTCTCTCTCTCAGAACAGTCTGGCATTTTAACATCTCTCTCTCTCTCTCTCTCTCAGAACAGTCTGGCATTTTAACATCTCTCTCTCTCTCTCTCTCTCAGAACAGTCTGGCATTTTAACATCTCTCTCTCTCTCTCAGAACAGTCTGGCATTTTAACATCTCTCGCTCTCTCTCAGAACAGTCTGGCATTTTAACATCTCTCTCTCTCTCTCTCAGAACAGTCTGGCATTTTAACATCTCTCTCTCTTTCTCAGAACAGTCTAGCATTTTAACATCTCTCTCTTTCTCAGAACAGTCAGGCATTTTCACATCTCTCTCTCTTTCTCAGAACAGTCTGGCATTTAAACATCTCTCTCTTTCTCAGAACAGTCTGGCATTTTAACACCTCTCTCTCTTTCTGAGAACAGTCTGCCATTTTAACATCTCTCTCTCTCTCTCAGAACAGTCTGGCATTTTAACATCTCTCTCTCTCTCTCAGAACAGTCTGGAATTTTAACACCTCACTTTTTCTCAGAACCATCTGGCATTTTAATACCTCTATCTCTCTGAGAACAGTCAAGCATTTTAACATCTCTCTCTCTCTCTCTCTCTCTCTCTCTCTCAGAACAGTCTGGCATTTTAACATCTCTCTCTCTCTCTATCTCTCAGAAGAGTCTGGCATTTTAACCCCTCTCTTTTTCTCAGAACAATCTGGCATTTTAACATCTCTCTCTCTCTCTCAGAACAGTCTGGCATTTTAACACCTCACTTTTTCTCAGAACCATCTGGCATTTTAATACCTCTATCTCTCTGAGAACAGTCAAGCATTTTAACATCTCTCTCTCTCTCTCTCTCTCTCTCTCTCTCTCTCTCTCTCTCAGAACAGTCTAGCATTTTAACATCTCTCTCTTTCTCAGAACAGTCAGGCATTTTCACATCTCTCTCTCTTTCTCAGAACAGTCTGGCATTTTAACATCTCTCTCGTTCTCAGAACAGTCTGGCATTTTAACATCTCTCGCTCTCAGAACAGTCTGGCATTTTAACATCTCTCTCTTTCTCAGAACAGTCTGGCATTTTAACATCTCTCTCTTTCTCAGAACAGTCTGGCATTTTAACATCTATCACTCTCAGAACAGTCTGGCATTTTAACATCTCTCTCTTTCTCAGAACAGTCGGGCATTTTAACATCTCTCTCTTTCTCAGAACAGTCTGGCATTTTAACATCTCTCTCTTTCTCAGAACAGTCTGGCATTTTAACATCTCTCGCTCTCAGAACAGTCTGGCATTTTAACATCTCTCTCTCTTTCTCAGATCAGTCTGGCATTTTAACATCTCTGTCTCTCTTTCTCAGCACAGTCTGGCATTTTAACATCTCTCTCTCTCTTTCTCAGATCAGTCTGGCATTTTCACATCTCTCTCTCTCTTTCTCAGCACAGTCTGGCATTTTAACATCTCTCTCTTTCTCAGAACAGTCTGGCATTTTAACATCTCTCTCTTTCTCAGAACAGTCTGGCATTTTAACATCTCTCTCTTTCTCAGAACAGTCTGGCATTTTAACATCTCTCTCTTTCTCAGAACAGTCTGGCATTTTAACATCTCTCTCTCTTTCTCAGAACAGTCTGGCATTTTAACATCTCTCTCTCTTTCTCAGAACAGTCTGGCATTTTAACAGCTCTCTCTCTTTCTCAGAACAGTCTGGCATTTTAACATCTCTCGCTCTCAGAACAGTCTGGCATTTTAACATCTCTCTCTCTCTTTCTCAGCACAGTCTGGCATTTTAACATCTCTCTCTCTCTTTCTCAGAACAGTCTGGCATTTTAACATCTCTCTCTCTCTTTCTCAGAACAGTCTGGCATTTTAACATCTCTCTCTTTCTCAGAACAGTCTGGCATTTTAACATCTCTCTCTTTCTCAGAACAGTCGGGCATTTTAACATCTCTCTCTTTCTCAGAACAGTCAGGCATTTTAACATCTCTCTCTTTCTCAGAACAGTCTAGCATTTTAACATCTCTCTCTTTCTCAGAACAGTCTGGCATTTTAACATCTCTCTCTCTTTCTCAGAACAGTCTGGCATTTTAACATCTCTCTCTCTTTCTGAGAACAGTCCGGCATTTTAACATCTCTCTCTCTCTCTCTCTCTCTCTCAGAACAGTCTGGAATTTTAACATCTCTCTCTCTCTCTCTCTCTCTCTCAGAACAGTCTGGCATTTTAACATCTCTCTCTCTCTCTCTCAGAACAGTCTGGCATTTTAACATCTCTCGCTCTCTCTCTCTCTCTCAGAACAGTCTGGCATTTTAACATCTCTCTCTCTTTCTCAGAACAGTCTAGCATTTTAACATCTCTCTCTTTCTCAGAACAGTCAGGCATTTTCACATCTCTCTCTCTTTCTCAGAACAGTCTTGCATTTAAACATCTCTCTCTTTCTCAGAACAATCTGGCATTTTAACACCTCTCTCTCTTTCTGAGAACAGTCTGGCATTTTATCATATCTCTCTCTCTCTCTCTCTCAGAACAGTCTGGCATTTTAACATCTCTCTCTCTCTCTCAGAACAGTCTGGCATTTTAACACCTCACTTTTTCTCAGAACCATCTGGCATTTTAATACCTCTATCTCTCTGAGAACAGTCAAGCATTTTAACATCTCTCTCTCTCTCTCTCTCTCTCTCTCTCTCTTCTCTCTCTCTCTCTCTCTCTCTCTCTCTCTCTCTCTCTCTCTCAGAACAGTCTGGCATTTTAACATCTCTCTCTCTCTCTCTCTCAGAACAGTCTGGCATTTTAACCCCTCTCTTTTCCTCAGAACAATCTGGCATTTTAACATCTCTCTCTCTCTTTCTCAGAACAGTCAGGCATTTTAACATATCTCTCTCTCTTTCTCAGAACAGTCTAGCATTTTAACATCTCTCTCTTTCTCAGAACAGTCAGGCATTTTCACATCTCTCTCTCTTTCTCAGAACAGTCTGGCATTTTAACATCTCTCTCGTTCTCAGAACAGTCTGGCATTTTAACATCTCTCGCTCTCAGAACAGTCTGGCATTTTAACATCTCTCTCTTTCTCAGAACAGTCTGGCATTTTAACATCTCTCTCTTTCTCAGAACAGTCTGGCAGTTTAACATCTATCACTCTCAGAACAGTCTGGCATTTTAACATCTCTCTCTTTCTCAGAACAGTCGGGCATTTTAACATCTCTCTCTTTCTCAGAACAGTCTGGCATTTTAACATCTCTCTCTTTCTCAGAACAGTCTGGCATTTTAACATCACTCGCTCTCAGAACAGTCTGGCATTTTAACATCTCTCTCTTTCTCAGCACAGTCTGGCATTTTAACATCTCTCTCTTTCTCAGAACAGTCTGGCATTTTAACATCTCTCTCTTTCTCAGAACAGTCGGGCATTTTAACATCTCTCTCTTTCTCAGAACAGTCTGGCATTTTAACATCTCTCTCTTTCTCAGAACAGTCTGGCATTTTAACATCTATCGCTCTCAGAACAGTCTGGCATTTTAACATCTCTCTCTTTCTCAGCACAGTCTGGCATTTTAACATCTCTCTCTTTCTCAGAACAGTCTGGCATTTTAACATCTCTCTCTTTCTCAGAACAGTCTGGCATTTTAACATCTCTCTCTCTTTCTCAGAACAGTCTGGCATTTTAACATCTCTCTCTCTTTCTCAGAACAGTCTGGCATTTTAACATCTCTCTCTCTTTCTCAGAACAGTCTGGCATTTTAACATCTCCTTCCTTCTCTCTCTCTCACTCTCTCTCTCTCGGAGAACAGTCTGGTATTTTAACATCTCCCTCCTTCTCTCTCTCACTCTCTCTCTCTCAGAGAACAGTCTGGCATTTTAACATCTCCATCCCTCTTTCTCTCTCTCTCTCTCTCTCTCTCAGAGAAAAGTCTGGCATTTTAACATCCCTCTCTCTTTCTCAAAACAGTCTGGTATTTTAACATCTCTCTCTCTCTCTCTCAGAACAGTCTGGCATTTTAACATCTCTCTCTCTCTCTCTCTCAGAACAGTCTGGCATTTTAACATCTCTCTCTCTCTCTCTCTCTCTCTCTCAGAACAGTCTGGCATTTTAACATCTCTCTCTCTCTCTCAGAACAGTCTGGCATTTTAACATCTCTCACTCTCTCTCAGAACAGTCTGGCATTTTAACATCTCTCTCTCTCTCAGAACAGTCAGGCATTTTCACATCTCTCTCTCTTTCTCAGAACAGTCTGGCATTTTAACATCTCTCTCGTTCTCAGAACAGTCTGGCATTTTAACATCTCTCGCTCTCAGAACAGTCTGGCATTTTAACATCTCTCTCTTTCTCAGAACAGTCCGGCATTTTAACATCTCTCTCTCTTTCTCAGAACAGTCGGGCATTTTAACATCTCTCTCTTTCTCAGAACAGTCTGGCATTTTAACATCTCTCTCTTTCTCAGAACAGTCTGGCATTTTAACATCTATCGCTCTCAGAACGGTCTGGCATTTTAACATCTCTCTCTTTCTCAGAACAGTCGGGCATTTTAACATCTCTCTCTTTCTCAGAACAGTCTGGCATTTTAACATCTCTCTCTCTTTCTCAGATCAGTCTGGCATTTTCACATCTCTCTCTCTCTTTCTCAGCACAGTCTGGCATTTTAACATCTCTCTCTTTCTCAGAACAGTCTTGCATTTTAACATCTCTCTCTTTCTCAGAACAGTCTGGCATTTTAACATCTCTCTCTCTTTCTCAGAACAGTCTGGCATTTTAACATCTCTCTCTCTCTTTCTCAGAACAGTCTGGCATTTTAACATCTCTCTCTCTTTCTCAGAACAGTCTGGCATTTTAACATCTCTCTCTTTCTCAGAACAGTCTGGCATTTTAACATCTCTCGCTCTCAGAACAGTCTCGCATTTTAACATCTCTCTCTCTCTTTCTCAGGACAGTCTGGCATTTTAACATCTCTCTCTCTCTTTCTCAGAACAGTCTGGCATTTTAACATCTCTCTCTCTTTCTCAGAACAGTCTGGCATTTTAACATCTCTCTCTCTTTCTCAGATCAGTCTGGCATTTTCACATCTCTCTCTCTCTTTCTCAGCACAGTCTGGCATTTTAACATCTCTCTCTTTCTCAGAACAGTCTTGCATTTTAACATCTCTCTCTTTCTCAGAACAGTCTGGCATTTTAACATCTCTCTCTCTTTCTCAGAACAGTCTGGCATTTTAACATCTCTCTCTTTCTCAGAACAGTCTGGCATTTTAACATCTCCTTCCTTCTCTCTCTCTCTCTCTCTCGGAGAACAGTCTGGTATTTTAACATCTCCCTCCTTCTCTCTCTCTCACTCTCTCTCTCTCAGAGAACAGTCTGGCATTTTAACATCTCCATCCCTCTCTCTCTCTCTCTCTCTCTCTCAGAGAAAAGTCTGGCATTTTAACATCCCTCTCTCTTTCTCAAAACAGTCTGGTATTTTAACATCTCCCTCCCTCAATCTCTCTCTCTCTCTCTCTCTCTCTCTCTCTCTCTCAGAGAACAGTCTGGCATTTTAACATCTCTCTCTCTCTCTCAAAACAGTCTGGCATTTTAACATCTCCCTTCCTCCCTCAATCTCTCTCTCTCTCTCTCTCTCTCTCTCTCTCTCTCTCTCTCTCTCTCTCTCTCTCAGAGAACAGTCTGGCTTTTAAACATCTCTCTCTGGCTTCAAATCTCACTCTAATTCAGCTAAGAAAATCCCATTGCAGCAGCTTAACAAGAGAAGGCGTAGAGAATCAACCAGGATCCTAAACAATGGATGAGCAGAGGACATCTCTTCTTTAGTTTTTTGGCTCATTCTGTCTCTTATCAAACGTTAAGTCGTGCATTTTGTACTGGGACAGCAGACATGGTATAGCTGCCATCTTCTTGTGCTTGTGTGTGTTTGTGTTTGTGTTTGTGTGTGTGTGTGTGTGTTATTCAGACAGTCCATCTGAAGCAAGAG
>NC_088406.1:24835171-24840171 GCF_034236695.1 Oncorhynchus nerka | reverse complement strand
AACACACCCACATACACACACACAACACACACAGGCTTTTTAGGACCCCTGAGGGTCTTTATAGAGTGAACCGGGGTCTTTTGACCCTTTCTCTTTCCGTCCACACACACAGCCAAGGTTTCTACAAAACCTCTCATTTTGTTGTCCTTGCTACAGACTGAGCCGGGTGCAGGTTATAACAAGTTCCCCCTCTCTGATCTTAATTGGACCTGATGTGTTGTTCTACTCCAAGGGCGACGGTTCTACTGGGTTCTGGTCAGTTTTAGTGGAACCCGGGCCAAGAACTGTTGGCAGCCAGGTCTCTGTAAAACACTTAGGCCAGGGGTTGTAAAGGAGCTGGCACAAAGAGAAGAATCCTAAAACAACTTGATTTTATTTTGTTTTTAAAATGTTCTCTCCCCCTCTCACATCTGTTGGGTGGGATAGTGAGAGCCATGGCAACCCCATTCTCACCCTCCCTCTCTCAATCAAGTATTTCTTTTTCAGTGGTGTTTTTGTCAATATAGTCGCCATTTCAAATCCTAACGACTTTAATTTTGAGAAAGCTTAAAAGGATTAGCGAGTGCTTTAGCGTTTGCTTACATTTTTGGGGATCTGGAAGTCAATGGCCGGGGAAGTAGTGAAAGACTATAATTCTGAGGGTGGGATGACCAACCCAAGCTCTGAAGCCAGTCTCAAAGACCATCGAACCTATATGTGTCAGGGTTTTATCTGGCAATCTGTGTTGTGTGTTGCCAAGCCATTAGGAACATTATATCAGCTTATAAAGAAGATTGAGGGGATTGTAAAGAGAAGAAGGAAGAGAAGAAGGAAATGTCTCTTCAAAGGAAGCAAGAATTTGTTAACTGAAATAAAAGTATCTGGATGGATTGCAAGAGTTTTGAAGGATGTGCTGAATGTATTCAATGTGCTTGAACGTGCAGCTTTTCATTCAAACCCTTTAAAGGGATACACTTGATTCCACTAGAGTGAGTGTGCAATCTGGCATACTGCCCCCTCTATAACCGGACAGCTTGCCTTGACCATGTCTCAGCCGGAGGTGGTGTTGTAGCACATTCTGTGTCTGACCTCTGATCTTCCCGACAGCCTAGTTCCTCTGAGGCATACAGACAGGAAGTACCATAGACGGCCTGTAGTTAGGACTGATGAGAAGACTACCCACTAACATGGTGAAAGAGGCTTTTAATCATCCCTCTCTCCCTCCCTGGTTTTTCCGATGGGATGTGTGTGGAAGGAAGGAGTGAATGTAAAAGAGAGCGAGAAAGAGAGAGAGAAGGAGAGAGAGCAGAGGCCTGTCTCCCATTAACACAGCTCTCCCTGGAATCTCTGTCAGCAAGAAACAAACCTGCTGGGAGGAGGAGAAGGGGGAGGAGAGGGGGAGGAGAGGGAGGATGAGAGGGCGGATGAGAGGGAGGATGAGAGGGGGAGGAGAGGGAGGATGAGAGAGGGAGGAGAGGAAGGAGTCAACCTAGTCATAGACTGTTCTCTCTACTACGACATTGCAAGCGGTACCGGAGACTGCTCAACATCTAATCAAAGGGCTACCCAGACTATTTACATTTTTACGATGCTACTCTCTTTTTATTATCTATGCATAGTCACTTTACCTCTACCTACATGTACATACTACCTCAATTACCTGGACTAACCTGTGCCCCCGCACATTGACTCTGTACATGAACCCTCTGTATTTAGCTTCACTACTGTTATTTTATCGTTGCTCATTAATTATTTGTTATTTTTCTATTATCTTCTTTTTTCTTTTTCTTCTTTTTTTTAAACTTCAGTTTATTTAGTAAATACTTTCTTAGCAATTATTTTTCTTAAAACTGCATTGTTGGTTAAGGGCTTGTAAGTAAGCATTTCACTGTAAGGTCAACACCTGCTGTATTCGGCGCATGTGACAAATATAATTTGATTTTATTTGATCAATACCAAACAACATGTAGAGTCTGGATCCTAGATCACATAGTGGAGTCATTTCTCCTGAACACATCTGTGTCTGGATCCTAGATCACATAGTGGAGTCATTTCTCCTGAACACATCTGTGTCTGGATCCTAGATCACATAGTGGAGTCATTTCTCCTGAACACATCTGTGTCTGGATCCTAGATCACATAGTGGAGTCATTTCTCCTGAACACATCTGTGTCTGGATCCTAGATCACATAGTGGAGTCATTTCTCCTGAACACATCCGTGTCTGGATCCTAGATCACATAGTGGAGTCATTTCTCCTGAACACATCTGTGTCTGGATCCTATATCACATAGTGGAGTCATTTCTCCTGAACACATCCGTGTCTGGATCCTAGATCACATAGTGGAGTCATTTCTCCTGAACACATCTGTGTCTGGATCCTAGATCACATAGTGGAGTCATTTCTCCTGAACACATCTGTGTCTGGATCCTAGATCACATAGTGGAGTCATTTCTCCTGAACACATCTGTGTCTGGATCCTAGATCACATAGTGGAGTCATTTCTCCTGAACACATCCGTGTCTGGATCCTAGATCACATAGTGGAGTCATTTCTCCTGAACACATCCGTGTCTGGATCCTAGATCACATAGCGGAGTCATTTCTCCTGAACACATCCGTGTCTGGATCCTAGATCACATAGTGGAGTCATTTATTCTGAACACATCCGTGTCTGGATCCTAGATCACATAGTGGAGTCATTTCTCCTGAACACATCCGTGTCTGGATCCTAGATCACATAGTGGAGTCATTTCTCCTGAACACATCCGTGTCTGGATCCTAGATCACATAGTGGAGTCATTTCTCCTGAACACGTCTGTGCCTGGATCCTAGATCACATAGTGGAGTCATTTCTCCTGAACACATCTGTGTCTGGATCCTAGATCACATAGTGGAGTCATTTCTCCTGAACACATCCGTGTCTGGATCCTAGATCACATAGTGGAGTCATTTCTCCTGAACACATCTGTGTCTGGATCCTAGATCACATAGTGGAGTCATTTCTCCTGAACACATCCGTGTCTGGATTCTAGATCACATAGTTGAGTCATTTCTCCTGAACACATCCGTGTCTGGATCCTAGATCACATAGTGGAGTCATTTCTCCTGAACACGTCTGTGTCTGGACTGCTCCTCCATTAAAGTTGGTGAGATATAATTTACAGGACAGACGTTGTTAGCTATATACTGCCGGCTACACGTTGCTAACTGATGACAAATAGAGGCATTTCTGAAATGTTTAAAATCTGGAGAGCTCTGTTTACAGTTTCAGCTTGCCTTTTAAGCCAAGCGTCTGTGTTCTGACAGGTGGTAATGGATGTGTCCTCTTAGACCCCCTTCTTTTAAAAAGCATTCTTTAACACACACACAAACGCCTATACTCTCTCTCTCTCTCTCTCTCTCTCTCTCTCTCTCTCTCTCTCTCTCTCCCTCTCTCTCTCTCACACACACACGCCTTTATCACTCTCTCTCACACACACATGCACACACACATTCTTGGCTTGTACTAGAGAGTGTTTAGAATTCAGCCTCAGATGGTTTCATTATTTACGCAACCAGTTGGACACTTCAGGACAAAGTCCTGCTGCCTTTTGAGGGGATGGGAAATAAGAAATAAAAGAGAATGTTTTACGACCTTACAAAATTAACAACATGTGGAGTAAAACGCTTGACCTACATCGTCCACTCGTCTTCAACATTCAAAGCCCCCTTTAGTGTGGGGACTAAGAGGAATTGGAGGAGAGGGGGAAGGTGTGTGTGTGTGTGTTACATTTTTACACAGGGGTTTGACAGTTAAAGGTATATGATGGAGCTAAGCTACAGACACAGGAACAGTGGCAGGGGTGGGAGGAAGATATTGTCTGGTTACTCTGTAATACTGTAAATCTTGAGACGGGTGAAGACAGAGGATTTGGGGTACAGGGTGGGATCCAGGGTGGGGGTATTTGGAAAGCAGAGCAGAGCTTTCCATTTTTTCTAACGGAAAGCATGTGTCTTCCATCAACCATCAGATGAGAAGGGACAGACAAAGGAGAGAAACAGATTTAGAGAAAGAGAAGGACTGGCAACAAGGTGGACTCATTGGCCAATCAATGACATCAACTAATAAACTTATTACCAATGAGAGAAGAAGAAAACAGTGATGTGGCCACAAAGGATTTGAAACACAATGACAAGTTTGTCATTAATGTCACTGTCATCCAATGACTGAAGTGCCTTCATTTAATGGTGATTAATTTAAACAGTGTCCTGTCAATATCTCTCACCCATCATTTCAGAGACGTGGAATAACAACTATTATCTTTGAGACAGAGCCTTCAAGACACCCAACACTTGAACTTGACCACGGTAATATTTACCAGTATAATGGAGGTTAAAGTAGCATAAATGCTGAAAGGTTGTTGTAGGCTTCTTGCACGTCTCAGTAAAGCCAGAAACCATCAGAGGTGTCACTCAAAATATACAATTAGTGACTGCTCTGTGCACTGTGTTTGTGCTTTGAAATCATTGATGGTCACTGGCTTTATTTTCATACTTCTGGTATTTCTCTCCTGATTATTTTCCGAATGGTAATCAACTCCCAAATTAAGTATTTTCCCTCTGACTGTACAGGTGGCACATTCTTCAAACCATTCCAAAAACGTTCTTTCCAAAATGGGAAGGGGGGGGGGGGGGGATTTTGGGGAAGATTAGGGAAAACCATGCAGATGACACTGGGGGTCCAGGGGAGCCAGGCGGAACGTGAGACCTGGGAGATGGAACTGGAGAGCAGAGGGGAAAGGAAAGCCCAGGGAATTTCCCCCAGAAATCTGTGGATTATCCCACCGGATTTAATGAAAGTTGTCGGGAATGCCGGGGGGGTGAAACACTCATCCTAGAGATCTATTGCCATCCTCCATCCTCCAACCTAATCTAATTGTAGGTTAGCTTTACATGAGAATGATGAATGACTCACTGATTGAGGCCAATGGTGAGATGAGCGTATGAGAGGAATAGACAAGAGAGAGAGAGCCAGAGAGA
>NC_088406.1:24730171-24832671 GCF_034236695.1 Oncorhynchus nerka | reverse complement strand
TACTCTGCTCTCACAGCGTACCTCTACATTACATCATTCCTCCCTCTGCTACCTCACTGTGTCTGTATGTACTCTGCTCTCACAGTGTAACTCTACACTACATCATTCCTCCTCTGCTACCTCACTGTGTCTGTATGTACTCTGCTCTCGCAGCGTACCTCTACAGTACATAATTCCTCCCTCTGCTACCTCACTGTGTCTGTATGTACTCTGCTCTCACAGCGTAACTCTACACTACATCATTCCTACCTCTGCTACCTCACTGTGTCTGTATGTACTCTGCTCTCGCAGCGTACCTCTACAGTACATAATTCCTCCCTCTGCTACCTCACTGTGTCTGTATGTACTCTGCTCTCACAGCATACCTCTACAGTACATCATTCCTCCCTCTACTAGCTCACTGTGTCTGTATGTACTCTGCTCTCACAGCATACCTCTACACTACATCATTCCTCCCTCTGCTATCTCACTGTGTCTGTATGTACTCTGCTCTCACAGCGTACCTCTACAGTACATCATTCCTCCCTCTGCTACCTCACTGTGTCTGTATGTACTCTGCTCTCGCAGCGTACCTCTACACTACATCATTCCTCCCTCTGCTACCTCACTGTGTCTGTATGTACTCTGCTCTCGCAGCATACCTCTACACTACATCATTCCTACCTCTGCTACCTCACTGTGTCTGTATGTACTCTGCTCTCAGAGCATACCTCTACACTACATCATTCCTCCCTCTGCTACCTCACTGTGTCTGTATGTACTCTGCTCTCACAGCTTACCTCTACACTACATCATTCCTCCCTCTGCTACCTCACTGTGTCTGTATGTACTCTGCTCTCACAGCGTAACTCTACACTACATCATTCCTCCCTCTGCTACCTCACTGTGTCTGTATGTACTCTGCTCCCACAGCTTACCTCTACACTACATCATTCCTCCCTCTGCTACCTCACTGTGTCTGTATGTACTCTGCTCTCACAGCGTACCTCTACAGTACATCATTCCTCCCTCTGCTACCTCACTGTGTCTGTATGTACTCTGCTCTCACAGCGTACCTCTACACTACATCATTCCTCCCTCTGCTACCTCACTGTGTCTGTATGTACTCTGCTCTCACAGCGTACCTCTACAGTACATCATTCCTCCCTCTGCTACCTCACTGTGTCTGTATGTACTCTGCTCTCGCAGCTTACCTCTACACTACATCATTCCTACCTCTGCTACCTCACTGTGTCTGTATGTACTCTGCTCTCGCAGCGTACCTCTACACTACATCATTCCTACCTCTGCTACATCACTGTGTCTGTATGTACTCTGCTCTCACAGCATACCTCTACACTACATCATTCCTCCCTCTGCTACCTCACTGTGTCTGTATGTACTCTGCTCTCGCAGCGTACCTCTACACTACATCATTCCTCCCTCTGCTACCTCACTGTGTCTGTATGTACTCTGCTCTCACAGCATACCTCTACAGTACATCATTCCTCCCTCTGCTACCTCACTGTGTCTGTATGTACTCTGCTCTCACAGCGTAACTCTACACTACGTCATTCCTCCCTCTGCTACCTCACTGTGTCTGTATGTACTCTGCTCTCACAGCATACCTCTACACTACATCATTCCTCCCTCTGCTACCTCACTGTGTCTGTATGTACTCTGCTCTCACAGCGTACCTCTACAGTACATCATTCCTCCCTCTGCTACCTCACTGTGTCTGTATGTACTCTGCTCTCACAGCGTACCTCTACATTACATCATTCCTCCCTCTGCTACCTCACTGTGTCTGTATGTACTCTGCTCTCACAGCGTACCTCTACAGTACATCATTCCTCCCTCTGCTACCTCACTGTGTCTGTATGTACTCTGCTCTCGCAGCATACCTCTACACTACATCATTCCTACCTCTGCTACCTCACTGTGTCTGTATGTACTCTGCTCTCGCAGCGTACCTCTACACTACATCATTCCTACCTCTGCTACCTCACTGTGTCTGTATGTACTCTGCTCTCACAGCATACCTCTACACTACATCATTCCTCCCTCTGCTACCTCACTGTGTCTGTATGTACTCTGCTCTCACAGCATACCTCTACAGTACATCATTCCTCCCTCTGCTACCTCACTGTGTCTGTATGTACTCTGCTCTCACAGCGTAACTCTACACTACGTCATTCCTCCCTCTGCTACCTCACTGTGTCTGTATGTACTCTGCTCTCACAGCATACCTCTACACTACATCATTCCTCCCTCTGCTACCTCACTGTGTCTGTATGTACTCTGCTCTCACAGCGAACCTCTACACTACATCATTCCTACCTTTGCTACCTCACTGTGTCTGTATGTACTCTGCTCTCGCAGCGTACCTCTACAGTACATAATTCCTCCCTCTGCTACCTCACTGTGTCTGTATGTACTCTGCTCTCACAGCATGCCTCTACAGTACATCATTCCTCCCTCTGCTACCTCACTGTGTCTGTATGTACTCTGCTCTCACAGCGTAACTCTACACTACGTCATTCCTCCCTCTGCTACCTCACTGTGTCTGTATGTACTCTGCTCTCACAGCATACCTCTACACTACATCATTCCTCCCTCTGCTACCTCACTGTGTCTGTATGTACTCTGCTCTCACAGCGAACCTCTACACTACATCATTCCTACCTTTGCTACCTCACTGTGTCTGTATGTACTCTGCTCTCGCAGCGTACCTCTACAGTACATCATTCCTCCCTCTGCTACCTCACTGTGTCTGTATGTACTCTGCGCTCACAGCATACCTCTACAGTACATCATTCCTCCCTCTGCTACCTCACTGTGTCTGTATGTACTCTGCTCTCACAGCGTAACTCTACACTACATCATTCCTCCCTCTGCTATCTCACTGTGTCTGTATGTACTCTGCTCTCGCAGCGTACCTCTACAGTACATAATTCCTCCCTCTGCTACCTCACTGTGTCTGTATTGTACTCTGCTCTCACAGGATACCTCTACAGTACATCATTCCTCCCTCTGCTACCTCACTGTCTGTATGTACTCTGCTCTCACAGCATACCTCTACACTACATCATTCCTCCCTCTGCTACCTCACTGTGTCTGTATGTACTCTGCTCTCACAGCATACCTCTACACTACATCATTCCTCCCTCTGCTACCTCACTGTGTCTGTATGTACTCTGCTCTCACAGCGTAACTCTACACTACATCATTCCTCCCTCTGCTACCTCACTGTGTCTGTATGTACTCTGCTCTCACAGCATACCTCTACACTACATCATTCCTCCCTCTGCTACCTCACTGTGTCTGTATGTACTCTGCTCTCACAGCGTAACTCTACACTACATCATTCCTACCTCTGCTACCTCACTGTGTCTGTATGTACTCTGCTCTCGCAGCGTACCTCTACAGTACATAATTCCTCCCTCTGCTACCTCACTGTGTCTGTATGTACTCTGCTCTCACAGCGTACCTCTACAGTACATCATTCCTCCCTCTGCTACCTCACTGTGTCTGTATGTACTCTGCTCTCACAGCATACCTCTACACGACATCATTCCTCCCTCTGCTACCTCACTGTGTCTGTATGTACTCTGCTCTCACAGCGTAACTCTACACTACATCATTCCTCCCTCTGCTATCTCTCTGTGTCTGTATGTACTCTGCTCTCGCAGCGTACCTCTACACTACATCATTCCTCCCTCTGCTACCTCACTGTGTCTGTATTGTACTCTGCTCTCACAGGATACCTCTACAGTACATCATTCCTCCCTCTGCTACCTCACTGTGTCTGTATGTACTCTGCTCTCACAGCATACCTCTACACTACATCATTCCTCCCTCTGCTACCTCACTGTGTCTGTATGTACTCTGCTCTCACAGCGTAACTCTACACTACATCATTCCTCCCTCTGCTACCTCACTGTGTCTGTATGTACTCTGCTCTCACAGCATACCTCTACACTACATCATTCCTCCCTCTGCTACCTCACTGTGTCTGTATGTACTCTGCTCTCACAGCATACCTCTACACTACATCATTCCTCCCTCTGCTACCTCACTGTGTCTGTATGTACTCTGCTCTCACAGCGAACCTCTACACTACATCATTCCTACCTTTGCTACCTCACTGTGTCTGTATGTACTCTGCCCTCGCAGCGTACCTCTACAGTACATCATTCCTCCCTCTGCTACCTCACTGTGTCTGTATGTACTCTGCGCTCACAGCATACCTCTACAGTACATCATTCCTCCCTCTGCTACCTCACTGTGTCTGTATGTACTCTGCTCTCACAGCGTAACTCTACACTACATCATTCCTCCCTCTGCTATCTCACTGTGTCTGTATGTACTCTGCTCTCGCAGCGTACCTCTACAGTACATAATTCCTCCCTCTGCTACCTCACTGTGTCTGTATTGTACTCTGCTCTCACAGGATACCTCTACAGTACATCATTCCTCCCTCTGCTACCTCACTGTCTGTATGTACTCTGCTCTCACAGCATACCTCTACACTACATCATTCCTCCCTCTGCTACCTCACTGTGTCTGTATGTACTCTGCTCTCACAGCATACCTCTACACTACATCATTCCTCCCTCTGCTACCTCACTGTGTCTGTATGTACTCTGCCCTCACAGCGTAACTCTACACTACATCATTCCTCCCTCTGCTACCTCACTGTGTCTGTATGTACTCTGCTCTCACAGCATACCTCTACACTACATCATTCCTCCCTCTGCTACCTCACTGTGTCTGTATGTACTCTGCTCTCACAGCGTAACTCTACACTACATCATTCCTACCTCTGCTACCTCACTGTGTCTGTATGTACTCTGCTCTCGTAGCGTACCTCTACAGTACATAATTCCTCCCTCTGCTACCTCACTGTGTCTGTATGTACTCTGCTCTCACAGCGTACCTCTACAGTACATCATTCCTCCCTCTGCTACCTCACTGTGTCTGTATGTACTCTGCTCTCACAGCATACCTCTACACGACATCATTCCTCCCTCTGCTACCTCACTGTGTCTGTATGTACTCTGCTCTCACAGCGTAACTCTACACTACATCATTCCTCCTCTGCTATCTCTCTGTGTCTGTATGTACTCTGCTCTCGCAGCGTACCTCTACACTACATCATTCCTCCCTCTGCTACCTCACTGTGTCTGTATTGTACTCTGCTCTCACAGGATACCTCTACAGTACATCATTCCTCCCTCTGCTACCTCACTGTGTCTGTATGTACTCTGCTCTCACAGCATACCTCTACACTACATCATTCCTCCCTCTGCTACCTCACTGTGTCTGTATGTACTCTGCTCTCACAGCGTAACTCTACACTACATCATTCCTCCCTCTGCTACCTCACTGTGTCTGTATGTACTCTGCTCTCACAGCATACCTCTACACTACATCATTCCTCCCTCTGCTACCTCACTGTGTCTGTATGTACTCTGCTCTCACAGCATACCTCTACAGTACATCATTCCTCCCTCTGCTACCTCACTGTGTCTGTATGTACTCTGCTCTCACAGCGTACCTCTACAGTACATCATTCCTCCCTCTGCTACCTCACTGTGTCTGTATGTACTCTGCTCTCACAGCATACCTCTACACGACATCATTCCTCCCTCTGCTACCTCACTGTGTCTGTATGTACTCTGCTCTCACAGCATACCTCTACAGTACAGTACGTTTTTCAAGTTACATATCCCTCTGTCACTATCTCTCCCTTCATTGATCTCTTTTGTTTACTATCTTTATTACTCTCCCCCTACCGTCTCTCTCACCCTCTCTCACCCGCTCTGTCTCTACAACTTATCCCCCTCCCATCTCGGCGTGCCATATGCCAGTCCCCATCCATTTCATGTGGAATTCTCTCCCTGTAATCCGTCCCAGCTGTGGGAGTTTGCATGGCCAATTAAAGAAAACAGTTTGGCTCCCTCCCAAATGTGGTGACCACATGTTGCTGCCCTGATCGCCTTCCCCTCGGGACCTTGGAGGTCAGGGGTGATGGTGCTTGTCATTTCCTCTAGACAGAGACAAACTAGACACTAGACAGCAGACAAACAGGACAATTAGCCCCGTGCTTCCAGAGTGGACTCTTCACAAGCCCAGGGGTCAGGAAGGTCATGTCTGACCATCTCTACAGTAGGAGAGGGAGAGAAAGCATCTATCAACAGCCTAGTTATGTACAGTAACAGTCAAAGTTTGGACACACCTACTCATTCAAAGGTTTTTCTTTATTTTTACTATTTTCTACATTGTAGATTAAAACTTCTTATGGCTGGGGGGCAGTATTGAGTAGCTTGGATGAATAAGGTGCACAGAGTAAACTGCCTGCTACTCAGGCCCAGAAGCTAAGATATGCATATTATTAGAAAGATAGATTTGATTCGGATAGGAAATTTGGATAGAAACCACTCTGAAGTTTCTAAAACTGTTTGAATGATGTCTGTGAGTAGAACAGAACTCAGGAAAACAGGAAGTGGGAAATCTGAGGTTTGTAGTATTTCAACTCTTTGCCTATCCAAGATACAGTGTAAATGTGGTCCGATTGCACTTCCTAAGGCTTCCACTAGATGTCAACAGTCTTTAGAACCTTGTTTCAGGCTTCTACTGTGAAGGAGGAGAGAATAAGAGCTGATTGATTAAGAGGTCTGGCAGAATGCCATGACAGTCTCGCGCGCGCCCGTGAGCGTTAGCTGCGTCCCATTGCATTTCTAAAGACAAAGGAATTCTCTGGTTCAAACATTGTTGAAGATTTATGTTAAAAACATCCTAAAGATTGATTCTATACTTCGTTTGACATGTTTCTATAAACTGTAACAGAACTTTTTACTTTTCGTCTGGACCTAGTGCTCGCGCCTCATGAATTTGGATTTGTCAACTAAACGTGCAAACAAAAAGGAGGTATTTGGACATAAATTATGGACTTTATCGAACAAAACAAACATTTATTGTGGAACTGGGATTCCTGTGAGTGCATTCTGATGAAGATCATCAAAGGTAAGTGAATATTTATAATGCTATTTCTGATTTCTGCAAAATCACCGGAAGTTTTGGAAGCAAAACATTACTGAACATAACGCGCCAATGTAAACTGATATTTTTGGATATCAATATTAACTTTATCGAACAAAACATACATGTATTGTGTAACATGAAGTCCTATGAGTGTCATCTGATGAAGATCATCAAAGGTTAGTGATTAATTTAATCTCTAATTGTGCTTTTTGTGACTCCTCTCTTTGGCTGGAAAAATGGCTGTATTTTTCTGTGACTAGGTGCTAACCTAACATAATTGTTTGGTGTGCTTTTGTCAAAAAGCCTTTTTGAAATCGGACACTGTGGTGGGATTAACAAGAAGTTTATCTTTAAAATGGTGTAAAATACTTGTATGTTTGAGGAATTTTAATTATGAGATTTCTGTTGTTTGAATTTGGCGCCCTGCACTTTCACTGGCTGTTGTCATATTGTCCCTTGGCGGGATTTCAGCCGTAAGTAGTTAAGAGTGAAGACATCAAAACTATGTGACGACCCTCCCACTCTGTCTGCCGTATTCTCTCTTTGTTCTTGTTACCTTATTAGGAAGCCGGTGGGCGGAGTTGGGAGGGTCGTCAGCTACATGGGAAACACCTGGGCCAGGTGTGTCCCAGGATAAATAGACCTCTTCCACATTCATGGAAGAGACTCTCTCCATGCAGACACCTTTCAAGATTTTGTTGTGTTTCTTGGTGGCCTTTTGGTTGTTTGCTTTGGCACCTTTCAACACCCTGCATTATCACATTCATGCATGCAAAACACTCACTTACACTACTGATTACTGATTACACACACCATTGTATATTGTACTTAGTTACTTATTTAATAAATATATGTTTTGTTACTCCTTATCTCCACGTTGTCTCCCTTTTGTTACAGGCTTTGAGCCGGTTCGTGACAACTATGAAATAACACACATGGAACCATGTATAAACCAAAAAAGTGTATATATCAAAATATGTTTTATATTTTAGATTCTTCAAAGTAGCCACCCTTTGCCTTGATGACAGCTTTGCACACTCTTGTGATTCTCTCAACGAGCACCATGATGAATGCTTTTTCAACAGTCTTGAAGCAGTTCCCACATATGCTAAGCACTTGTTGGCTGCTTCTTCTTTACTCTGAGGTCCAACTCATCCCAAACCATCTCAATTGGGTTGAGGTCAGGTGATTGTGGAGGTCAGGTCATCTGATGCAGCACAACATCACTCTCCTGGGTCAAATAGCCATTACATAGCATGGATGTTTGTTTTGGGTCATTGTCCTGTTGAAAAACAAATGATAGTCCCACTAAGCGCAAACCAGATGGGATGGCATATTGCTGCAAAATTGTGTTGTATCCATGCTGGTTAAGTGTGCCTTGAATTCCCCAAAAATCACGGACAGTGTCACCAGCAAGCACCACCACACCATTACAGCTCCTCCTCCATGCTTCATGGTGGGAACCACACATGCAGAGATCATATGTTCACCTACTCTGCGTCTCACAAAGACACGGCGGTTGGAACCAAAAATCCAAAATTTAGACTCATCAGACATAAGGTCAGATTTCCACCAGTCTAATGTCCATTGCTCATTTTTATTGGCCCAAGCAAGTCTCTTCTTCTTATTAGTGTCTTTTAGTAGTGGTTTCTTTGCAGAAATTTGACCGTGAAGGCCTGATTCACACAGACTCCTCTGAACAGTTGATGTTGAGATGTGTCTGTTACTTCAACTAAGTGAAGCATTCATTTGGGCTGTAATCTGAGGTGCAGTTAACTCTAATGAATTTATCCTCTGCAGCAGAGGTAACTCTGCATCTTCCTTTCCTGTGGAGGTCCTCATAAGAGCCAGTTTCATCATAGAGTTTGATGGTTTTTGAAACTGCACTTGAAGAAACTTTCAAAGTTCTGGAAATGTTCCATGTTGATTGACCTTCATGTCTTAAAGTAATAATGGACTGTCGTTTATTTTTGTTTATTTGAGCTCTTGCCATAATATGGACTTGGTCTTTTACCAAATAGGGCTGTCTTCTGTATTACAAATGTATTGCCACCAGGAGCCCCCTGGTGTAACTACTTACTGACTGTACACTGTAACGTTACTACATGATTGTAGTGTGTTTACTAATGTGTTAGTTCTGTTAGCTATGTTGATTATGATGTTACTTTAGCTAATATGGTGACAATGATGTAGGCTGTGTGTAGCCGTTACGATATGGTTTGGCTTGGAAAGTTTTTTTGCCTGGTCACATGCATATGATGTGTTGTGCATTGAATACCTCAAGCAAGGAGAAAAGGTGAGAGGAGGAGAACGCATAGACGCAAGAAGGAATACAACGTGGCTGCTATGAAAGTTAACTGTGTTTACGCGTGATCAGAGGTGTATTTATTCCACCGATTCTGTTTAAAAACGTTTCTTAAACGGAAGCAAACATAACAAAAAGGGGATAAACATTCCTGAATTTGTCCAATAAGAACTCTTGTGTCTAACTGTTGGACTAATGATTACACCCTATATCCACTAGATGCAGGAAAAAGTGTGCAAGGCGGTATTGCATGTCACTGCCTGTTCATGTGTCACTGTCTGTCATCTCAAATGTGTCTCTCGACCACTGTGCACCTACGTTGTAAACTTTCATTCATAGGCTAGGTTGTAGCAACCTCATGATGGGTATTGGGAAGTAGCCTAAACCTATCGCTGCTACTTTGACCTGGGTGAATGGAATATGAATAAGAGTCATCCAATATGCTGTAATAATAAATCGTCCTCCTCATCTTAAATCGTCCTCCCACTGACCGCCGCTGATGTAGCTAATATCATAATGTCGTGTCTATAGGGCTGGGAGGGATTAGGGGGGAAACCACGATCAACTAAAGAAAAATATTGCTTTGGATTTGAATGATGTGTGGATCTGGAGCAGAGGTCAACAAATGAAGATCAATGTTGTGGGGACAATCACTCTGAGGATAAAGAAATCAGATCATACATGTCCTGTATAATGAAGTTCTGTGTCATGGAGAGAGGTTGTTGATCGAACCGAGAACAAAGACAAGCACGAACAAACGGAGGTCAACACATGGGAGTACTTCCCACTATTGTCAATGTGTCTCTCTCTGTGTGTGTGTGTGTGTGTGTGTGTGTGTGTGTGTGTGTGTGTGTGTGTGTGTGTGTGTGTGTGTGTGTGTGTGTGTGTGTGTGTGTGTGTGTGTGTGTCCAAATGCATGTACAGTACGTTCATGATGGTGTTTGTTTTCTCTTTTAAGCCACATTTCAAGTCATTCATTTCAGTGGCATGAAATTTAAGTACAGTAAGCTTTCTTCCCATAACACGGCATAAACAGGAAATCCAATCAAAGGACCGCTGTAATGCAACCATGACAACTGTAAACACACACATACTTACAGTGTGTATACAGTGTGCACATATGGGGATATATGGTCAAATGTAGTGTATGGTTTTTTCCCCCTGAAACACAAAGAATTCCTCTTTCCTGAGGTCTGCACTGCAGCATATATCATAGTAGAAACAGATGCTCTGAACGTATCCACTTGCTCTAAACAACACATGCATAGTGCACAGTAAAAATATCTAGCCAAAGGGTAGCCTTTGGCTCTTCAATAAGCTAGTGTACACAGTATACAGTACAAAGTATACAGTAGAAACTTAATGAACTTAGGTAAACAAGGTTAGCATAACACTGAGTGAAAATACACAGACCAAATGGCGTTCTCGTTACTCAAACATGATAGAGTCTGTATCGCAAACAGCATATAGCCGTTAGCATGCGAAAGCTAATAGCAGCTAACATAGCATATGCCTACAGAACAAACAGATGGAAAACAGACACTGTAGAGAAAAAGGTACATCAAAGAAGGTACACACTTTAGGTGTGTACTTTAGCAGCTAACCAAAGCTGCCATCACTAGCTACACAATCAGACCCACAGATTATAGCAGCTATGGTAACCATAGTTGTTAGCATCACTCATGCTAAAAAACATGTCTGCCTGTTGTAGACATGATCTGAGAACAGAGGCTATTTGAAATGGTCTGAAATAAAATAAAAATGCACTGAGCTGAAGAAGGGATGGGAAGTGAGTAGATCGGTAACACTACAGTCACAGACGGACAGAACCACCCAAAGAAAAACAGACACTTTTTATTTCACCGTTACCTTTTCAGACTGTGATACTAAGCAGAGATTGGTGGAGAGTGGAGAGTATATCAAACCCAGATATCCCTCCCTGGCCAGCCTCACCAGCTCCAGTCATCTGTTTAAAAACAGGGTGATTGTGAATGAAATCAACTCTTATAAAGCCTGCCTTCTGTTTAATCTCTAATAAAAAAACAAGACATTGCAGTGGATTCCTTCTCAAGAAGCCATTTAAGTCCTAGGGTGGGATGACAAGCGTGATTCGTTCAGTATGCTTTTAAATTGAAAATTGTCTTCCGTAGCTGGTACATCTCTCTAGAAGATGTCAGACGTCAACGATTACTACCCCCTGGCTACCCCTCCCTTTTTCTTTCGTTTTCCTGCTCTGAAGAAACCCATTTTCAATTCCCGCTGTGTGTTGATAGGCGCTCTCATCTGGGCGACCTTGGGCACTTCCTGTGTGGATGGGTCCCAGCTGAGGGGTGAGAGGGGAAAGGTCAACCTTATGCTTGGTGCCGTCTCTTGCTCTGTCAACACAACCTCTGCTCCGCAAAACCACTTCCCCCTGGATCTCACCACATGGGATGAGAGGGAGAGAGTGGAGGAGATGGGGATGAGGGAATCAATGATCTATTCAAACATTCCTTTGGGTATTTACACAAGTACAAGGGCATACAAGGTTGCACATGCACACGCAGGTAAACCTTCATTGGGATCGGTGTCCTGTCCACAGGACGGTTGATCTAACATAGGCTAATGTGATTAGCATGAGATTGTAAATAACAAGAACATCTCCCAAGACATAGACATGTCTGATATTGGCAGAAAGCTTAAATTATTATGAATCTAACTGCATTGTCCAATTTACAGTAGCTATTAAAGTGAAAGAATACCAATCAATTGTTTGAGGAGAGTGCACAATTTTGGACAGAAATGCAATGGTTCATTGGATCAGTCTAAAACTTTGCACATAAACTGCTGCCATCTAGTGGCCAAAATCTAAATTGCACCTGGGCTGGAATAATACATTATAACAATATTATGTTTTTTTATTATTTTTATTATCTTTTACCAGATCTATTGTGTTATATTCTCCTACATTCCTTTCACATTTCCACAAGCCTCAGAGTGCTTCATTTGAAATGGTAACAAGAATATGCATATCCTTGCTTCAGGTCCTGAGCTACAGGCAGTTCGATTTGAGTATGCTATTTTAGGAGAAAATTGAAAAAAAGGGCAGATCCTTCAGAGTGTAACTACAGTGCCTTCAGAAGGTATTCACCTCTCTTGACTTTTTCCTAATATTGTTGTGTTACAAAGTGGGATTAGGGGGTTTACCCAATAAAGGACTGGGAGTTTATACCATACATAGCCATTTTCAAGTCTTGCCATAGATCTTTAAGCCAATTTAACTCTAAACTGTAACTAGGCCTCTCAGAAACAGTCAAGGTCATCTTGGTAAGCAAATCCAGTGCATATTTGGCTTTATGTTTTATGTTATTGTCATGCTGAATTTGTTTCCCAGTGTCATTCTTGAAAATATGAAGAGTGATACTCAGTGTTGTATTAGATTTGCCCCTAACACAACGCTTTGTATCCAAGACAAAGCTGTAACGAGATTCATCTTCCTTTTATTTTATTTAACTAGGCAAGTCAGTTAAGAACAAATTCTTATTTTTAATGACGGCCTAGGAACAGTGGGTTAACTGCCTGTTCAGGGGCAGAGCGACAGATTTGTACCTTGTCAGCTCGGGGATTTGAACTTGCAACCTTTCGGTTACTAGTCCAACGCTCTAAACACTAGGCTACCCTGCCTATGAAGGATCGGACCAATATGCAGCGTGGTACGTGTCCATGTTGATATTTACTTAAACTTAACACAAAAAAACAAAATAACAAGGAGAACGAACGAAAACGAAACAGTTCTGTCTGGTGAAGACACAGAGACAGAAAACAATCACCTACAACTAAAATGGGGAAAACAGGCTGCCTAAATATGATTCTCAGTCAGAGACAACGAACGACATCTGCCTCTGATTGAGAACCATACCAGGCCAAACACATAAATACTACATAGAAAAAAGACAGAGACTACCCACCCCAACTCACGCCCTGACCAAACTAACACAAAGACATAATAAAGGAACTAAGGTCAGAACGTGACAAAAGCGTTCATTTCTTTTCCACATGTTTTGCAGTATGACTTTATTGCCTTATTGCAAACAGGATGCATGTTTGGAATATTTTTTATTCTGTACAGGTATCCTTCTTTTCACTCGGTCATTTATGTTAGTGTTGTGGAGTAATGACTACAATGTTGTTGATCCATCCTATCACAGCCATTCAACTCTGTAATTGTTTTAAAATCACCATTGGCCTCATGGTGAAAACCCTGAGCAGTTTCCTTCCTCTCCAGCATTTGATTTAGGAAGGGTGTGTGTATCTTTGTAGTGACTGGGTGTTTTGATACAGGTCCAAAATGTTAAATTACTGCACAATGCTCAAATGGATATTCAATGTCTGCAATAGGTTCCCTTCTTTGAAACCATAGGAAAACCTCCCTGGTCTGTGTTCACAATTCACTGCTCGACTGAGGCACCTTGCAGATAATTGTATGTGTGGGGTACAGAGATGGGGTAGTCATTTAAAAAAATCACATTTAACACTATTAATGCACACAGAGTGAGTCCATGCAACTTATTATGTGACTTGTTAAGCAAATCTTTTACTGAACTTATTTAGGCTTGCCATACCAAAAAGGATAAGTACTTATTGACTCAAGACATTTCAGCTTTTCATTTTTTATTAATTTGTAAACATTTCAAAAGACATTATGGGGCATTGTGTGTAGATCAGCGAAATCAAGTCTAAACATAATCACAAAATCTAAATTGAATAAATTTTAAATTCAGGCTGTAACATAGAAAATGTGGAAAAAGTACACAAGCACACCTTTTATTCCAAAGATGACTCTTTCCAACTTTCATTCGAGAATTCAACAACATTGAGTGTAATACTGATTTGAAGTTAACCAGATGTGCAGCACAATTCTTAAGTGAAGGTCGCATGGTTCCTCTGAATGCCCCAAATCTCACATCACCTCATGTCTGACCTCTCACCTTTGACCTGGGGGTCATCTAAGGAGAAGCAAACCAAAGGAACATGTTCACTTATCCATCTCTTTTTTAATCTAAACATCAAAAAGGCATGGACAGGGTCAGTGTTTAACACACCCAACACAAGAATTTTGACCTGTTGTTCAAAGCCAGAGTTTCATGATCTGTTCAATACTCTGTGATCAATGTCATTTAACTATTTTTAACTAGGCAAGTCAGTTAAGAACAAATTCTTATTTTCAATGACACCCTAGGAACAGTGGGTTAACTGCCTTGTTCAGGGGCAGAATGACAGATTTTTACCTTGTCAGCACGGGGATTTGATCTAGCAACCTTTACGGTTACAAGTCCAACGCTGTAACCACTAGGCTACCTGCCGCCCCCAACTATGTGGTCAAGTGGCCCTCTACTGTGAAGTCAAAGGTGACAGTGATGATTGATTTTGAATTATACTGAATGACTTCACCCCCCTGTGGATACTGGATACCCCCATCCTTCTAAGTCCCGCCCTCCCCTAAGTCCCGCCCTCCCCTAAGTCCACCCCCACCCCCCCACCCCCACCCCTTATGTCCCGCCCTCCTCATCCCCTACAGGGTTCAGAGAGCCGCCTGTCAATTTGATTGATTGTTCCCAAACATGGAGGGGCTCTATCGGTGGACGGTCCCCGTGGTGACACACAGGAGGACCGGCGTCTGTTTGTCCACGTGTCCATGGTCTTTACAGAGATGGACTGTTCTCATGGACGTACGTGCACGATCACGCACGGATCTAGTTTCACATCACCCAGTAAACCCAAATATTGGTTCTTAATCTGTGCCCTGACGTATTGTGTGTGTGTGTGTGTGTGTGTGTGTGTGTGTGTGTGTGTGTGTGTGTGTGTGTGTGTGTGTGTGTGTGTGTGTAGTTGTGTGAGAGAAAGAGTGGAGGTCTCAGCAATAAGGGACAGGCTAAGATATGTTTTCTTTTCCATGTCCAGGAGAATGGAGAAACGTTGGAGTAATTACTCTAGCCGTGAAATGGGACTTCAAGCATAATAATCATTAGGGGACCACACGTGCATATATGCAGACACACAGAGACACACCATTCCTTGTCCTTTCACACACTAACACACACACACACTACTATTCCTCCTACAGTTTCTCTGTCCACACAGGAAGAGTGTGTGGTTGATGGTTGCCAGAGAGAAGACCGTAAGGAGAGCAGTGGTTGGACACTGAAGAGGTCGTATTATTTCCTTGGACCTGGTGTTGAGAGATGGATCCTAGTAGCCAGTTACAGCCTGGAGGCCTGACAGCTGTCTACTGGTAACAAGCAGCTCACCTCTCCACTACTCTTCTGTTTCCTCTCTACATGTCTCTGTCTCTTTCTTCTCTCCCTGTTTCCATCTCTCTATCTAGATCTTAGCCTGTCTCTTCTATCTCTTCCTCACCCTGTCTGTCTGTCTGCCTTTGTCATTCTCTCTCCCTCCCTCTGTCATTCTTCCACCTCTCCTCCACCTCTCTTTCATCGTGTGGCTGTTTTTCTGAGGTGAGTGGTGATAGCTCCCATATATCCCCCAACAGCCCTTCCCATCCCATCTCTCCTGCTCTCATCAGACAACACACTGCACTCCTCTGTGTCTGTTTCAAAGGGCCCTGCGTTCCACTTAGGACTCACACTATTTAGACAGGCACGTCCAAGTCAACCCCTACTCCCCCCCTTCCCCCTCTTTTCTCCTCTTTTCTCTTCACTCCTGTGGCAGAGAGTTCAGAGGTTCGGAGACAGAGGTTTGTGTTTGTGACGATGTCCGTCAACAGGCCCTGCGGTATTCCCAACCTCGCGGTATTCCCAACCGTTGTCCGTGTCTTGTTTTACAGCGATCCCAGGAGCTCTTTCAACACGGATTGGAGCGAAAGCATGTGTGCAGGTCCGTCTGGACGCTCTGAGCAGCTTGAGTTACACATCCCCCTTTGAAAGACATCCAGGAAATATGACATCCTCAGTTTGGAGGTATGCAATCCAGGGTGGGTTTCTACTCTTCTCTGGCCGTTTAGATTGAATCACCCTCAATGATACAGTAGATGCATCACTGACAGGTCTCTGGTTGGAGACAATTGTTCTGCTTTCATGTAATGTGAAATGTTCCATATGACTGGAAATACTCTTTTAAAATGTTAACTGTCTTCAATCAAAACAAGCGTGTGAACAGTGGCTGATGCTCTGCCATACTGTGCTGCCACACACATCAGCACACACACGCGCACACACACACACACACACACACACCAAAAAACATTTCCTTGAAAATGTACAGACAGCATGCACACACACCTGTTAATGCATGTGTGACACACACACACACACACACACACACACACACACACACACACACACACACACATAGGGAAACACATTTCATGTCAGCGTTGCCATTCATGGTATTGTACAATGCCTCTATACTGTCCAGGTTGATTAAGCCCTGCAGGATAAGCAGAGTTCATCCGACATAGATTTTTCGGCAAAGGAAAATTACAAGTCATTCTTAATCCATGTTCCAATCCATCACTCCTGTGTTTTCAGTCACCGCGAGAAACGGAGGAGCAGGGAGAGTGAAGATCACTGTTTTGGCTGGATCTGAGAATCATTTGGGAATGTCAAGGCATTGAGGCTTTTAGAAAAATGCCTGTATGTACAGCATGATGTCAAAGAAACTGAACTCTACAGCCGAGCGCTGAAAACATGATGGAAATAACACATTGTTGGAAAGTATGGCTTTTATCGCTGAGGGAATATCAAATTGTGAAGGTTTCAAAACAACTGTTGCCAAACACATAAACCATATAAACGTACTCCAGAGAGGCCCTGTCCCTGTTTCAACACAAACACACACACACACACACACACACACACTGCACACGATTGATTGCCAGAAAACACAAAATCATTCAAACATCTCAGTAAAGTGTTATATCAAAATAACAAAACACAAAGCTGCAGCACACATGGTGCAATTCAAATTAACAGTTCGTTATTATCCCTGAGGGGCGATTTAAAATGCATTGTGGGAGCACGAGAGCACAATTGCATAAATCTTCCACATAATCTACACATGCAACATGTAGCCCTGTCACGCCCTGACCGTAGACTGCTTTTAATGTTTATATTTTTAGTTTGGTCAGGGTGTGATGAGGGTGGGTATTCTATGTTGTATGTCTAGGTGTTGTGTTTCTATGTTTAGGCCTGGTATGGTTCCCAATCAGAGGCAGCTTGTTATCGTTGTCTCTGATTGAGAACCATACTTAGGCAGCCTGTTTTCCCACTATGATTTGTGGGTAGTTGTTTTCTGTCTTTGTGTTTCTGCACCAGACAGAACTGTTTCGTTTGTTCCGCTTTGTTGTATTTTTGTTCTAGTGTTCAGTTTCTTTATTAAATTTACCATGAACACGTACAACGCTGCACCTTGGTCCTCTCCTTCTAACAGCCATTACAAGCCCTCCATACATGCAGGCCTCTGTCCCAGGGGTAAGCTCAGCTTAGCCTTTGTCCCAGGGGTAAGCTCAGCTCAGCCTTTGTCCCAGAGGTAAGCTCAGCTCAGCCTTTGTCCCAGGGGTAAGCCCAGCTCAGCTCAGCCTTTGTCCCAGGGGTAAGCCCAGCCCAGTTCAGCCTTTGTCCCATGGGTAAGCTCAGTTCAGCTCAGCCTTTGTCCCAGGGGTAAGCCCAGCCCAGTTCAGCCTTTGTCCCAGGGGTAAGCTCAGCTTAGCCTTTGTCCCAGGGGTAAGCTCAGCTCAGCCTTTGTCCCAGAGGTAAGCTCAGCTCAGCCTTTGTCCCAGGGGTAAGCCCAGCTTAGCTCAGCCTTTGTCCCAGGGGTAAGCCCAGCCCAGTCAGTTCAGCCTTTGTCCCATGGGTAAGCTCAGCTCAGCTAAGCCTTGGTCCCAGGGGTAAGCTCAGTTCAGCTCAGCCTTTGTCCCAGGGGTAAGCCCAGCCCAGTTCAGCCTTTGTCCCAGGGGTAAGCTCAGCTCAGCCTTTGTAGTTAAGCCTTAAAAGGCCTGGTATTACGACTGACCTCAGGTCTGCAGGGTCAGATAACTCTCTTACAATAAGATAGGCCTTTACATCAGAGCAGAAGATCTGGAGTCCGTTCAGATCACAGTTCACTGCTCTCCTTAGTGTATAGGTCTAGAATCCATTGAACGCAGTGCTGTGTTCCCTGCGGTGGGAACATCCACAGGTCCAGAGTCAGCTGCAATGCATTCTTTGAAGTGGTCATTATGTATTTCTTGACCTCAATGTACAGAGTCTGCTTTGTTGTTTTTTTGTCAGGACGGTGTTCACTGCTTTCCTGTGTCTATAAGTACAACAGGTCAACTAAGAACAGGCCCAGAATCAGTATATAGCCAGTGCTTCTCACAGAGGAGTCTGTATCTCTCTAACACACCAGTAAGTCTGGGACACACACACCAACAGGACACACACACCAACCCCAATTCTTGTAATGAAGCTCTTGGAGAAGATATTCAACAATTCATTCCAATTAGATTTTCAATGTCAAAGTTTGGGCCTTTGAAGTTTGGGCTGAGAGTGCATGACAGGGATAGTTTAATTTCAATTTATTTTCAAAGCATGCCTTGGTTAAAAAAGAAAAGATGTCTGCAGACTCACATAATAAACGCGTATTGATAGAATGAGAAAGAGAGGAACAACTGGACCGAGCCAGAGGGGGAAAGAGTTCACATCCACTGAGCTTCATGAACACAGATGAAAGAGAAGACGATCAAAACGATGGTCAATGTCCTCTAACCCTCTCTAAATGTTAAGTTAAATTATCTCAACCATTTTATAAGGAGCCGCTGAGTGTGGTGAGAATAGACAGGTACTGTATAGCATTACAATACATTCATCAAACGGAGCAGAAACGTTTGTCGAAAGGTTCCTGTGTAAAGCTGATAGCATGGTGTTGTGTGTACAATTGATGACAGGGACATTCTGTACTGCACCAAATGGAACTTCAAAATTGTGAAAATGACAAGAAACACAGTATACACTCAGTCATAAAATATTGGTATGTGTCCCCAGTCTATTGCCTGGTGCACTTTGTAATAGTATCTTTGAATATAGAATTGCCTATGTCCTCCTCTTGCACTTTGTCATCAAGATGTAACAGATGAGAGGCATAAGGAATGGAGAGACTTGTGGGAAGAGAAACAGATAGAGGTAGCAATTAGGAGAGAGAGAGAGACAGAGAGAGAGAGAGAGAGAGAGAAACAACCCCTCCATTCCTCCATCAGTCTTCAGTACATTAATTGAGTTTGGATGGATTGAGATCGATGGCGGGAAGGCCCAGATTGCATTGCAGCAAGAGGGATTAAAATTTGAAATCAATTAGTTTTGTGTCTGCAAACTCCTTACCTATATGGAAAAGAAAATCAATTAAGGAAATGAAAAGTTAAAGCAATGACAAGAAAGTCCTTTTCGACAGGACTTTCTTCTCTTTTATCTGGGTCAGACTTTGGGTGCAGAGGGACATGGAGGCTCAGAATGTCTTTATCTTTCTCTTAGAATTCTCTAGAAGGTCTTAACTATCAAACTTCTCCAGAGATCTCACCTCTGACCTTAGTGTATAGGGATCTGGGATACACCTGGCCCACCAGCATATGGACCCCCCCCCCCCCACACACACACACATACACACGACATCCAAACACATACACGCACAACACACAACACAGACACGCAAACAGACACAAAGTCTGACGCACATTACAATATATTTAAACCCCATAGCTACAATACACACACACACACACACACACACACACACACACACACACACACACATTGTTGTACCATGATTGACACATCCAGCTATAACCTCCAAACACACACAAAGACAAACTCCATAACACCTTAAAACTGTGAGCTACATTATAAAACAAATCCCACATACACTTGGCAGTCAAATTCCATCTGAATCTGGGGGATTGTAATAAATGTTTATTATGAATCCACACATGCATTATAGTAAGTCCAGGGCTCTTTGTAATGGAAAGCACGTAGATAAGGTAAAAAAAAAAGTCAAGTGGAAGGAAGGTCATTTTAAATGGTCACACGGGACTACTGCCCTGTCTATCATCAGACCACACAGCTGGACCAATCAATACCCATGCTCTCTGCAGGCACACATCACACAGGCCACAGGTCAGGCTGATCAAAAAGCTGCAACAGAACAGGCTTTTGGCTTGGGTGAGAAACGCAATGTTTCCTAAACCATACGCACTGAGAAATACAATGACCCATAGAAGAGCTCTCACACATAGACACAGAACATAGACACAGAGAAAGACAGACAAAAACACACACACTCCTTCCCCCACTGCAGGCAGGGAACATAAAGGAGCTCTTATGCCAGAGAGAGACAGAGCTCTCGTCCACTTATTCCCATAAAAGAAGCAAAGAGGCTTTGATATCCCCGCACAAGTTCTCCAAGCCCAGTTGGAAGTAATCTTATATATATATACATATATATATATATATATATATATAAATAAAATAGACATTTTCCACTTCTAGTGTTCTCACAGTGGACTGTCTTTTGGAATGGAGGGTGGGAGGGAAGAGAGGGTGCATGGGTGAGGAGAGAGAAGGTGAGGGGTGGTGTAGAGTGAGGAAAGAGGAGAGGGGGAGAGAATGGAAAGGGGATGGAGGGAGAGAGGGAGAGAGGTTGAAGGCGTGGGGTGAGAGAGAGAGAGAGATAGGCGAGAAGAAAGAGAGAGAAGAAAGAGGAGAGAAGAACGAGAGAAGGCAAGAAGAAAGAGAGAGAGAGAAAGAGAGAAAGAAAGAGAGAGAGAGAAAGAAAGAGAGAGGAGAGAGAGAAAGAGAGGCGAGAAGAGAACAGTGAGGAAAATCATCATATCTGAAAGCATCTGCACCTGAGAGCAATTTGTCCCCAATTTCAGCAGCGGAATCACACATAGAAACACACACACACACACACACACACACACACACACACACACACACACACACACACACACATAGTCTGCGTCTGGAGGGAGTTAGACACGCAGATGATGTCTTCTGGGAAAGCCACATGGGTCTTTGAAGACATACCCAGCTCTGCTCTCAGACAGTGGGGCCAGGCATTTCTGGCCTGGAGGAGAGAGAGGGATTGAGAGAGAGAGTTCCCTAACCCTCCATCATCTCTGAAATACTGGTTTTATTCTCCACAGGTTCCCTTTCATGGTCTGGGCAGTACGTGTCTCCCTCCTCCCCTCCTTCCCCCTTCTTTCCCCCCTTCTCTCCATTCCTGGAGGGGTGAAGTAGCTAGAGTGGGGTTCCATGAGTGGGCAAGGAGGGTAAGGATGAGGTCTGGAGGGGATGGGGGATTTTGGTTCCTGTCATGCCGCTTAACTTGTTGCTTATGTCTCCCCCACCTCCTCCCTCCTCTCCCTCCTCTCCCTCTTATCTGAGCGTCAGAAACAAGGCATTAGCCCCTGGATCTGGGCCAGTGCTTTTTCTATTATTGGGTTATAATAAAAACTGCTCTGAGATCAGATGAGATGGAGGGATGGAGGGAGGGCGGGCGGGATGGAGGGCCTTCTTGCGGTGGTGTGTTTGCTTAAAGCGCTGAGCTATTATTGCAGCGGGCAGCCTAGAAATGCTCTGCCTGCAACTAAGGAGGGAAGTAGAAAGAGAGAGAGAGAGAGAGAGAGAGAGAGAGAGAGAGAGAGAGAGAGAGAGAGAGAGAGAGAGAGAAGACAGCCAAGCCACGGTAAACCAGAACCCGACCACACCAACCACATTATGTCATTCAGCTTTATGATCTGCTAATAACCAAATCACATTTAAGAAAAACACTCTGCATTCAATTAGGTCCATGAGCGCTGCTTTGATTTCAGATAAGTGTTCCATATCTGACACAGGGATGGGGGGTGATGTCTGTAGCATGTGGAAAGAAGCTGAAGCTATGTAGATTACAACCCAGGAACGTATATTACATTCGTCTATACATGACATGATGTGTGCATTTAATTCAAACGAAATTCAAGACACGGTTATGTTCACATAGCTGAGAATTCAAGCGTGCAATCCTTTAACTACTACCAGTTGTATGCATGACATTTTATTGTAAATAGAAGAGAAGGAATATAATATAATATTTAAATAATGCCCAAGTCTGTGTAAACACATTATAGCACTAATGCATGGTATCGTAGAAACACGCAAACCAACCAGGAAAACATTTTAGTAACAGGAGTCACAAGACATGGTGGACAGGATCACCTTGACAGGAACACCTTGACAGGAACACCTTGACAGGAACACCTTGACAGGATCACCTTGACAGGAATACCAAGCTGTTTCACAATGACGAATACACATGACAATGACATGTTTCCCCCTGAAACTCAGGGTTACGGGTACACTGTTGGTGGATCCCCAGTAATATCTCAAATGGAATAGAATAGAACTTTACCATCCATATTGAAATGTACATGTGTCATTCTGTTTCTTTCCTAAACCCTGGGAGACCAGACAGACAGAGCTACTCTACGTAGTATCGTTCAGCCTACGGAGGGAGGGAGGGAGAGGCAGGACTTTTAAAATGGTGGCTTACACAATGAGTGAACCACTTGAATCAAATGGCTCAGAGGCCAGTGGGCAGTTGAGGAGGGTTGAACGGAGAGTTGAGGAGGATTGAGGGGAGGTAGGGGCGGAACCAACTGATCCATCACCCTGTCCAAGGGGTCTCTAATTAACTCTGACCTATCAACAGAGGCCATCCATCAGTCTCTATTTTCAGGAACCAATCACAATGCTCTATCAGTCACCCGTTTAGTGTGTTGGGCCAATGGCATGTCTGGATGATGGAGGGTGTTGAGGGAGGCTGCCAGGCCCAGAGTAGGTAGGCAGAATGTGCAGTGACAGCTTTATTCATCCAGTGCTTAAGCAGCCCCTGAGGAGAAGCAGAAAAATGTCAACGCAGAGAGGACGATTAAGAGTGATATCGATCCTGTCTTTTCCCTGAAAAAACATCCCTGGCAATCCCCCAGCTCTTTTAGACTAGGAGATGGAGGAGTGGAAGACAAGGGGAGGGATGGAGGAAGGACGCTGCTATGTCTCCCTCTTTCTCTCCTTCGCTCACTGTCTTTCTTTTTGTTGGCGGTGCATCTGCTTTATATTAATACAGATAGTGCTTAGCGAAGGCCCTTCCACCTTACCACCACCACCACCACCACCACGGTATAGGAACTAGTAGTAGTTGTAAAACTCAACCCAAGCTAGACCAAAACATAGAGACTTGGAAAGATGGGTGTCGAAAAATTGACAAAAAGCCCCTTCAAACCCAAGAGCCATTTAAAAACTGTGAAGTCATAAAACCCAAGAGCCATTTAAAAACTGTGAAGTCATAAAACCCAAGAGCCATTTAAAAACTGTGAAGTCATAAAACCCAAGAGCCATTTAAAAACTGTGAAGTCATAAAACCCAAGAGCCATTTCAAAACTGTGAAGTCATAAAACCCAAGAGTCATTTAAAAACTGTGAAGTCATAAAACCCAAGAGCCATTTAAAAACAGTGAAGTCATAAAACCCAAGAGCCATTTAAAAACTGTGAAGTCATAAAACCCAAGAGCCATTTAAAAACTGTGAAGTCATAAAACCCAAGAGCCATTTAAAAACTGAAGTCATGAAACCCAAGAGCCATTTAAAAACTGTGAAGTCATAAAACCCAAGAGCCATTTAAAAACTGTGAAGTCATAAAACCCAAGAGCCATTTAAAAACTTTGAAGTCATAAAACCCAAGAGCAATTTAAAAACTGTGAAGTCATACAACCCAAGAGCCATTTAAAAACTGTGAAGTCATAAAACCCAAGAGCCATTTAAAAACTGTGAAGTCATAAAACCCAAGAGCCATTTAAAAACTGTGAAGTCATAAAACCCAAGAGCCATTTAAAAACTGAAGTCATGAAACCCAAGAGCCATTTAAAAACTGTGAAGTCATAAAACCCAAGAGCCATTTAAAAACTTTGAAGTCATAAAACCCAAGAGCCATTTAAAAACTGTGAAGTCATAAAACCCAAGAGCCATTTAAAAACTGTGAAGTCATAAAACCCAAGAGCCATTTAAAAACTGTGAAGTCATAAAACCCAAGAGCCATTTAAAAACTGTGAAGTCATAAAACCCAAGAGCCATTTAAAAACTGTGAAGTCATAAAACCCAAGAGTCATTTAAAAACTGTGAAGTCATAAAACCCAAGAGCCATTTAAAAACAGTGTAGTCATAAAACCCAAGAGCCATTTAAAAACTGTGAAGTCATAAAACCCAAGAGCCATTTAAAAACTGTGAAGTCATAAAACCCAAGAGCCATTTAAAAACTGAAGTCATGAAACCCAAGAGCCATTTAAAAACTGTGAAGTCATAAAACCCAAGAGCCATTTAAAAACTGTGAAGTCATAAAACCCCTAGAGAGCCATTTAAAAACTTTGAAGTCATAAAACCCAAGAGCCATTTAAAAACTGTGAAGTCATAAAACCCAAGAGCCATTTAAAAACTGTGAAGTCATAAAACCCAAGAGCCATTTAAAAACTGTGAAGTCATAAAACCCAAGAGCCATTTAAAAACTGTGAAGTCATAAAACCCAAGAGCCATTTAAAAACTGAAGTCATGAAACCCAAGAGCCATTTAAAAACTGTGAAGTCATAAAACCCAAGAGCCATTTAAAAACTGTGAAGTCATAAAACCCAAGAGCCATTTAAAAACTGTGAAGTCATAAAACCCAAGAGCCATTTAAAAACTGTGAAGTCATAAAACCCAAGAGCCATTTAAAAACTGAAGTCATGAAACCCAAGAGCCATTTAAAAACTGTGAAGTCATAAAACCCAAGAGCCATTTAAAAACTGAAGTCATGAAACCCAAGAGCCATTTAAAAACTGAAGTCATAAAACCCAAGAGCCATTTAAAAACTGTGAAGTCATAAAACCCAAGAGCCATTTAATACTGTGAAGTCATAAAACCCAAGAGCCATTTAAAAACTGTGAAGTCATAAAACCCAAGAGCCATTTAATAACTGTGAAGTCATAAAACCCAAGAGCCATTTAAAAACTGTGAAGTCATGAAACCCAAGAGCCATTTAAAAACTGTGAAGTCATTAAACCCAAGAGCCATTTAAAAACAATGAAGTCATGAAACCCAAGAGCCATTTAATAACTGTGAAGTCATAAAACCCAAGAGCCATTTAATAACTGTGAAGTCATAAAACCCAAGAGCCATTTAATAACTGTGAAGTCAAATGAAGCCATAGACCATTATGATATTTTGTTCTTGGTAATTACTCTCATATTCCCTTTTAAATGATTCGTTCCGACTGTAAAAACCAGACAGGTTTAGGGGAACAAAATGTCGAGGCAGGGTGGGGCCAGTCAAATGACAACCTTGGACACAGTCATACTCAGTAACACACTGAAATGCACTGAACAGTAGAACATTAACACACTGAAATGCACTGAACAGTAGAACATTAACACACTGAAATACACTGAACAGTAGAACATTAACACACTGAAATACACTGAACAGTAGAACATTAACACTGAAATACACTGAACAGTAGAACATTAACACACTGAAATACACTGAACAGTAGAACATTAACACACTGAAATACAATGAACAGTAGAACATTAACACACTGAAATACACTGAACAGTAGAACATTAACACACTGAAATACACTGAACAGTAGAACATTAACACACTGAAATACACTGAACAGTAGAACATTAACACTGAAATACACTGAACAGTAGAACATTAACACACTGAAATACACTGAACAGTAGAACATTAACACACTGAAATACACTGAACAGTAGAACATTAACACACTCACATACACTGAACAGTAGAACATTAACACACTGAAATACACTGAACAGTAGAACATTAACACACTGAAATACACTGAACAGTAGAACATTAACACACTGAAATACACTGAACAGTAGAACATTAACACACTGAAATACACTGAACAGTAGAACATTAACACTGAAATACACTGAACAGTAGAACATTAACACACTGAAATACACTGAACAGTAGAACATTAACACACTGAAATACACTGAACAGTAGAACATTAACGCACTGCAGTGCACTGAGTGTGACATGTGTTCGACACACTAACCACACACACACTACACACTCTTTCTATTTCACACACGCACGCACTCGCACACATGCACACACAAACACACACAATCTGGTCTGGGCAGTGTTCCTGATGTTATTTAACTTGCTAGAGTTCTCCAGAACCAGGCCAACGCATTAATCAGTAGTTGCCAAGCATTTGGACCTCCTTCCAACAAATCCATTCAAACCCAGTCTTTACCGGCCAGGGCCAGCTTGGTCCTCTAATGCAAATCAGACTGCTCATATCGTGATCCCTATTCAGCTCCTCATCAACTCAAATATGTATACTGACAATGTTTGTTCATATGATGAATTGACAATAAATGCATGTAGGTATGTGCTAGCCAATACAGAGCTCGACATGGATTCTCTGATGATGTTGCTTTCCAGAAGTGCAGGTTACAGTGAAAGTCTTTGCTTTTCCATCAAGAAACTCCAGCTTGATTTAATTAGAACTGTCCCCAGTTAATCAGTGGACCAATCCAACCACACCATCCAATAACAACGGCTCACTGAAACCACCACCATCCAATAACGGCTCATGGATTTTCCACTTTGGTTCTGTCACTTTTACAGCCTGTTGACCCCTGACCTACGACTCAATCAAAGTCCCATAAGTCTCCTTCTCCACAGTAATGTACTCTATAGTCTCCTTCTCCACAGTAATGTACTCTATAGTCTCCTTCTCCACAGTAATGTACTCTATAGTCTCCTGCTCCACAGTAATGTACTACATAGTCTCCTTCTCCACAGTAATGTACTCTATAGTCTCCTTCTCCACAGTAATGTACACTCTAGTCTCCTGCTCCTCAGTAATGTACTCTATAGTCTCCTGCTCCACAGTAATGTACTCTATAGTCTCCTTCTCCACAGTAATGTACTCTATAGTCTCCTTCTCCACAGTAACTCATGTCTATATTCTCTGTAGTCACTAGCTGTCTGTGCCAACACGATATCAGAGCATTCAGACAGATAACATGTAATTGAACTCCAGAGAGAGTCCAATGTGGAAAGGGGGGTTTTAAAGGAACACATCTTGAGAAAGTCTGTGTAGTGACCAAACTAGCAAAGGATAACTGTCTATGATAACAACCAGGTTTGGGTTCAATTAACTTATGTATCCCCAAACTGACTGAAATATATTCAAATTGACCTCAACCCTAACAACTATTCAGAGGTTTCCGAGATTCTGATGAGGTCATATCTGATCTGGAGCTCAAGAAGGAATGTAAAGCTAACTCACTATAAAGGAAATGTCTGTTCCCTATGTCGGCCTGATAGCATGTTTATACGAAAACAAAAACATGTGTTTGGGACAACTCTCATAAAATAGAGGTGTTTAATCAACATCTGTCTAGAACTGAGGTAGGGGATAGAGTGAAACAATAAGAGATATTGTGAGTGTGTGTGTGTGTGTGTGTGTGTGTGTGTGTGTGTGTGTGTGTGTGTGTGTGTGGCCACAAAACACTCTCCTGTAGTAAGGTTAGCCCATAGGAATAAGAAGACCAGACTGTAGCAGTTAGCGAAAACTGAACAAAAGAAGAAAAACTGACATTTGAGAATTAACAATGGTCTCAAGTTTACAGCCTCGGAGCAAGAAGCATCCTACTACCGATTCCAGCCCAGGTGTCTCATACCATGGGCAAAGATAATACAGTACACTGACTGTAAGGAAACTAATAAAAAAGAAAAAGGAAGACAGAAAAGAGAAGAAAAATAAAGAGAGACAGAGAAGAGAGACGGAGAAGAGAGACAGAGAAGAGAGACAGAGGAGAGAGACAGAGGAGAGAGACAGAGGAGAGAGACAGAGGAGAGAGACCGAGGAGAGAGACAGGAGAGAGAGACAGAGAAGAGGAAGAGAGACAGAGAAGAGAGACAGAGAAGAGAGACAGAGGAGAGAGACAGAGGAGAGAGACAGAGGAGAGAGACGGAGAAGAGAGACAGAGAAGAGAGACAGAGAAGAGAGACAGTGAAGAGAAGAGAGACAGTGAAGAGAGACGGAGAAGAGAGACGGAGAAGAGAGACGGTGAAGAGAGACGGTGAAGAGAGACAAAGAAGAGAGACAGTGAAGAGAGACGGAGACGAGAGACAGAGAAGAGAGACAGAGAAGAGAGACAGAGGAGAGAGACAGAGGAGAGAGATAGAGGAGAGAGGCAGAGGAGAGAGACAGGAGAGAGAGACAGAGAAGCGGAAGAGAGACAGAGAAGAGAGACAGAAGAGAGCCGGCGAAGAGAGACAGAGGAGAGAGACAGAGGAGAGAGACAGAGAAGAGAGACAGTGAAGAGAAGAGAGACGGTGAAGAGAGACAGAGAAGAGAGACGGAGAAGAGAGACGGAGAAGAGAGACAGAGAAGAGAGACAGAGAAGAGAGACAGAGAAGAGAGAGAGAGAAGAGAAGAGAGACAGAGAAGAGAAGAGAGAGAAGAGAAGAGAGAGAAGAGAGACAGAGAAGAGAGACAGAGAAGAGAGACAGAGAAGAGAGACAGAGAAGAGAGACAGAGAAGAGAGACGGTCAAGAGAGACGGTGAAGAGAGACGGTGAAGAGAGACAGAGAAGAGAGACAGTGAAGAGAGACAGTGACAAGAGACAGAGAAGAGAGAGAGAAGAGAGACGGTGAAGAGAGACAGAGAAGAGAGACAGAAGAGAGACGGTGAAGAGAGACAGAGAAGAGAGACAGAAGAGAGACGGTGAAGAGAGACAGAGAAGAGAGACGGTGAAGAGAGACAGAAGAGAGACGGTGAAGAGAGACAGAGAAGAAAGACGGTGAAGAGAGACAGAGAAGAGAGACGGTGAAGAGAGACGGAGAGAGACGGAGAAGAGAGACAGAGAAGAGAGACGGTGAAGAGAGACAGAAAGAGAGACAGAGAAGAGAGACGGTGAAGAGACACAGAGAAGAGAGACGGTGAAGAGAGACAGAGAAGAGAGACGGTGAAGAGAGACGGTGAAGAGAGACAGAGAAGAGAGACAGTGAAGAGAGACAGAGAAGAGAGACAGACAGAAGAGAGACGAGAAGAGAGACGGTGAAGAGAGACAGAGAAGAGAGACAGAAGAGAGACGAGAGACAGAGAAGAGAGAGAGAAGAGAGAAGAGAGACAGAGAAGAGAGAGAAGAGAGACGGTGAAGAGAGACAGAGAAGAGAGACAGAGAAGAGAGACGGTGAAGAGAGACAGAAGAGAGACGGTGAAGAGACAGAGAAGAAAGAAGAAGAGAGACAGAGAAGAGAGACGGTGAAGAGAGACGGTGAAGAGAGACGGTGAAGAGAGACGGTGAAGAGAGACGGTGAAGAGAGACAGAGAAGAGAGACGGTGAAGAGAGACAGAGAAGAGAGACAGTGAAGAGAGACGGTGAAGAGAGACAGAGAAGAGAGACGGTGAAGAGAGAGAGAAGAGAGACGGTGAAGAGAGACAGAGAAGAGAGACGGTGAAGAGAGACAGAGAAGAGAGACAGAGAAGAGAGACAGAAGAAGAAAGAGACGGTGAAGAGAGACAGAGTAGAGAGACGGTGAAGAGAGACAGAGAAGAGAAGAGAAACAGTGAAGAGAGCCGGTGAAGAGAGACAGAGAAGAGAGACGGTGAAGAGAGACGGTGAAGAGAGATAGAGAAGAGAGACAGAGAAGAGAGACGGTGAAGAGAGACAGAGAAGAGAGACAGTGAAGAGAGACAGAAGAGAGACGGTGAAGAGAGACAGAGAAGAGAGACAGTGAAGAGAACAGAGACAGAGAAGAGAGACAGTGAAGAGAAGAGAGACAGAAGAGTCAGAGACAGAGAAGAGAGACGGTGAAGAGAGACGGTAAAGAGAGACAGAGAAGAGAGACAGAGAAGAGAGACGGTGAAGAGAGACGGTGAAGAGAGACAGAGAAGAGAGACGGTGAAGAGAGACAGAGAAGAGAGACGGTGAAGAGAGACAGAGAAGAGAGACGGTGAAGAGAGACAGAGAAGAGAGACAGAGAAGAGAGACGGTGAAGAGAGACAGAGAAGAGAGACAGAGAAGAGAGACAGAGAAAAGAGACGGTGAAGAGAGACAGAGAAGAGAGACAGAAGAGAGACGGTGAAGAGAGACAGAGAAGAGAGACGGTGAAGAGAGACAGAGAAGAGAGACAGAGAAGAGAGACGGTGAAGAGAGACAGTGAAGAGAGACAGAGAAGAGAGACAGAGAAGAGAGACAGAGAAGAGAGACGGTGAAGAGAGACGGTGAAGAGAGACAGAGAAGAGAGACAGAGAAGAGAGACAGAGAAGAGAGACAGAGAAGAGAGAGACAGAGAAGAGAGACGGTGAAGAGAGACAGAGAAGAGAGACAGAGAAGAGAGACGGTGAAGAGAGACAGAGAAGAAGAGATATGTGAAGAGAGACAGAGAAGAGAGACGGTGAAGAGAGACAGAGAACAGAGACAGAGAAGAGAGACAGAGAAGAGAGACGGTCAAGAGAGACGGTGAAGAGAGACGGTGAAGAGAGACAGAGAAGAGAGACAGTGAAGAGAGACAGTGAAAGAGACAGAGAAGAGAGACAGAGAAGAGAGACGGTGAAGAGAGACAGAGAAGAGAGACAGAAGAGAGACGGTGAAGAGAGACAGAGAAGAGAGACAGAAGAGAGACGGTGAAGAGAGACAGAGAAGAAAGACGGTGAAGAGAGACAGAGAAGAGAGAGACGGTGAAGAGAGACAGTGAAGAGAGACGGTGAAGAGAGACAGAGAAGAGAGACGGTGAAGAGAGACGGTGAAGAGAGACAGAGAAGAGAGACGGTGAAGAGACACAGAGAAGAGAGACAAGAGAGACGGTGAAGAGAGACAGAGAAGAGAGACAGGTGAAGAGAGACAGAGAAGAGAGACGAGTGAAGAGAGACGGTGAAGAGAGACAGAGAAGAGAGACAGTGAAGAGAGACAGAGTGAAGAGAGACAGTGAAGAGAGACAGAGAAGAGAGACAGAGAAGAGAGACAGAGAAGAGAGACAGAGAAGAGAGACAGAGAAGAGAGACAGAGGAGAGAGAAGAGAGACAGAGAAGAGAGACAGAGAAGAGAGACAGTGAAGAGAGACAGAGAGAGAGAGACAGAGAAGAGAGAGAGAAGAGAGACGGTGAAGAGAGACAGAGAAGAGAGACGGAAGAGAGACAGAGAAGAGAGACAGAGAAGAGAGAAAGAGAGACAGAGAAGAGAGACGGTGAAGAGAGACAGAGAAGAGAGACAGAGAAGAGAGAGACGGTGAAGAGAGACGGTGAAGAGAGACAGAGAAGAGAGACAGAGAAGAGAGACGGTGAAGAGAGACAGAGAAGAGAGACGGTGAAGAGAGACAGAAGAGAGACAGAGAAGAGAGGTGAAGAGAGACAGAGAAGAGAGACAGAGAAGAGAGACAGAGAAGAGAGGTGAAGAGAGACAGAGAAGAGAGACAGAGAAGAGAGACAGTGAAGAGAGACAAGAGAGAGAGAGAAAGAGAGACAGACAGTGAAGAGAGACAGAGAAGAGAGACAGTGAAGAGAGACGAAGAGAGACAGAGAAGAGAGACAGTGAAGAGAGACAGAGAAGAGAGACAGTGAAGAGAGACAGAGAAGAGAGACAGAAGAGAGAGACAGAGAAGAGAGACAGAGAAGAGAGACAGAGAAGAGAGACAGAGAAGAGAGACAGAGAAGAGAGACAGAGAAGAGAGACGGTGAAGAGAGACAGAGAAGAGACAGAGAAGAGAGACAGAGAAGAGAGACGGTGAAGAGAGACAGAGAAGAGAGACAGAGAAGAGAGACAGAGACGGTGAAGAGAGACAGAGAAGAGAGACAGTGAAGAGAGACAGAGAAGAGAGACGGTGAAGAGACAGAGAAGAGAGACAGAGAAGAGAGACAGAGAAGAGAGACAGAGAAGAGAGACGGTGAAGAGAGAGAGAGAACAGAGAGAGAGAGAAGAGAGACGGTGAAGAGAGACAGAGAAGAGAGACGGTGAAGAGAGACAGAGAAGAGAGACAGAGAAGAGAGACGGTGAAGAGAGACGGTGAAGAGAGACAGAGAAGAGAGACAGAGAAGAGAGACAGAGAAGAGAGACGGTGAAGAGAGACAGAGAAGAGAGACAGAGAAGAGAGACTGAGAAGAGAGACAGAGAAGAGAGACAGAGAAGAGAGACGGTGAAGAGAGACAGAGAAGAGAGACAGAGAAGAGAGACTGTGAAGAGAGACAGAGAAGAGAGACGGTGAAGAGCGACGGTGAAGAGATATGGTGAAGAGAGACAGAGAAGAGAGACGGTGAAGAGAGACAGAGAACAGAGACAGAGAAGAGAGACAGAGAAGAGAGACGGTGAAGAGAGACAGAGAAGAGAGACAGAGAAGAGAGACGGTGAAGAGAGACGGTGAAGAAAGACGGTGAAGAGATATGGTGAAGAGAGACAGAGAAGAGAGACGGTGAAGAGAGACAGAGAACAGAGACAGAGAAGAGAGACAGAGAAGAGAGACGGTCAAGAGAGACGGTGAAGAGAGACGGTGAAGAGAGACAGAGAAGAGAGACAGTGAAGAGAGACAGTGACAAGAGACAGAGAAGAGAGAGAGAAGAGAGACGGTGAAGAGAGACAGAGAAGAGAGACAGAAGAGAGACGGTGAAGAGAGACAGAGAAGAGAGACAGAAGAGAGACGGTGAAGAGAGACAGAGAAGAAAGACGGTGAAGAGAGACAGAGAAGAGAGACGGTGAAGAGAGACGGTGAAGAGAGACGGTGAAGAGAGACAGAGAAGAGAGACGGTGAAGAGAGACGGTGAAGAGAGACAGAGAAGAGAGACGGTGAAGAGACACAGAGAAGAGAGACGGTGAAGAGAGACGGTGAAGAGAGACAGAGAAGAGAGACGGTGAAGAGAGACAGAGAAGAGAGACGGTGAAGAGAGACGGTGAAGAGAGACAGAGTAGAGAGACAGTGAAGAGAGACAGAGTAGAGAGACAGTGAAGAGAGACAGAGAAGAGAGACAGAGAAGAGAGACAGAGAAGAGAGACGGTGAAGAGAGACAGAGAAGAGAGACGGTGAAGAGAGACGGTGAAGAGAGACAGAGAAGAGAGACAGTGAAGAGAGACAGTGACGAGAGACAGAGAAGAGAGAGAGAAGAGAGACGGTGAAGAGAGACAGAGAAGAGAGACAGAAGAGAGACGGTGAAGAGAGACAGAGAAGAGAGACAGAGAAGAGAGACGGTGAAGAGAGACAGAAGAGAGACGGTGAAGAGAGACAGAGAAGAAAGACGGTGAAGAGAGACAGAGAAGAGAGACGGTGAAGAGAGACGGTGAAGAGAGACGGTGAAGAGAGACGGTGAAGAGAGACGGTGAAGAGAGACAGAGAAGAGAGACGGTGAAGAGACACAGAGAAGAGAGACGGTGAAGAGAGATGGTGAAGAGAGACAGAGAAGAGAGACGGTGAAGAGAGACAGAGAAGAGAGACGGTGAAGAGAGACAGAGAAGAGAGACGGTGAAGAGAGACAGAGAAGAGAGACAGAGAAGAGAGACGGTGAAGAGAGACGGTGAAGAGAGACGGTGAAGAGAGACAGAGTAGAGAGACGGTGAAGAGAGACAGAGAAGAGAAGAGAAACAGTGAAGAGAGCCGGTGAAGAGAGACAGAGAAGAGAGACGGTGAAGAGAGACGGTGAAGAGAGATAGAGAAGAGAGACAGAGAAGAGAGACGGTGAAGAGAGACAGAGAAGAGAGACAGTGAAGAGAGACAGAAGAGAGACGGTGAAGAGAGACAGAGAAGAGAGACAGTGAAGAGAACAGAGACAGAGAAGAGAGACAGTGAAGAGAAGAGAGACAGAAGAGTCAGAGACAGAGAAGAGAGACGGTGAAGAGAGACGGTAAAGAGAGACAGAGAAGAGAGACAGAGAAGAGAGACGGTGAAGAGAGACGGTGAAGAGAGACAGAGAAGAGAGACGGTGAAGAGAGACAGAGAAGAGAGACGGTGAAGAGAGACAGAGAAGAGAGAAGAGAGACAGAGAAGAGAGAGAGAGAAGAGAGACGGTGAAGAGAGACAGAGAAGAGAGACAGAGAAGAGAGACAGAGAAAAGAGACGGTGAAGAGAGACAGAGAAGAGAGACAGAAGAGAGACGGTGAAGAGAGACAGAGAAGAGAGACGGTGAAGAGAGACAGAGAAGAGAGACAGAGAAGAGAGACGAAGAGAGACGGAGAAGAGAGACAGAGAAGAGAGACAGAGAAGAGAGACAGAGAAGAGAGACGGTGAAGAGAGACAGAGAAGAGAGACAGAGAAGAGAGACTGAGAAGAGAGACAGAGAAGAGAGACAGAGAAGAGAGACGGTGAAGAGAGACAGAGAAGAGAGACAGAGAAGAGAGACTGTGAAGAGAGACAGAGAAGAGAGACGGTGAAGAGCGACGGTGAAGAGATATGGTGAAGAGAGACAGAGAAGAGAGACGGTGAAGAGAGACAGAGAACAGAGACAGAGAAGAGAGACAGAGAAGAGAGACGGTGAAGAGAGACAGAGAAGAGAGACAGAGAAGAGAGACGGTGAAGAGAGACGGTGAAGAAAGACGGTGAAGAGAGATGGTGAAGAGAGACAGAGAAGAGAGACGGTGAAGAGAGACAGAGAAGAGAGACAGAGAAGAGAGACAGAGAGGAGAGACAGAGAAGAGAGACAGAGAAGAGAGACAGAGAAGAGAAGAGAAACAGTGAAGAGAGACAGTGAAGAGAGACAGAGGAGAGAGACAGAGGAGAGAGAATATAGACAGTGAAGAGAGACAGAGGAGAGAGAAGAGAGAAAGTGAAGAGAGAGAGGAGAGAGAAGAGAGACAGAGGAGAGAGAAGAGAGACGGTGAAGAGAGACAGAGAAGAGAGAGAGTGAAGAGGAGAGAGACAGAGGAGAGAGAAGAGACAGTGAAGAGAGACAGTGAAGAGAGAGAGGAGAAAGAAGAGAGAGAGGAGAGAGAGGAGAGATGGTGAAGAGAGACAGAGAAGAGAGACAGAGAAGAGAGACGGTGAAGAGAGACAGAGTAGAGAGACAGAGAAGAGAGACAGAGAAGAGAGACAGAGAAGAGAAAAACAGTGAAGAGATACAGTGAAGAGAGACAGAGGAGAGAGACAGAGGAGAAAGAATATAGACAGTGAAGAGAGACAGAGGAGAGAGAAGAGAGAAAGTGAAGAGAGAGAGGAGAGAGAAGAGAGACAGAGGAGAGAGAAGAGAGACGATGAAGAGAGACAGAGAAGAGAGAGAGTGAAGAGGAGAGAGACAGAGGAGAGAGAAGAGACAGTGAAGAGAGACAGTGAAGAGAGAGAGGAGAAAGAAGAGAGACAGAGGAGAGAGAGGAGAGACGGTGAAGAGAGACAGAGAAGAGAGGCAGTGAAGAAAACAGAGACAGAGAAGAGAGACAGTGAAGAGAACAGAGACAGAGAAGAGAGACAGTGAAGAGAAGAGAGACAGAAGAGACAGACAGAGAAGAGAGACAGAGGAGAGAGAGAGAAGAGAGACAGAGAAGAGAGACAAAGAGTTGAGAAGAATGAGAAGTGAAGAAGATGGAGAAGAGGAGACAGAGAAGAGACAGAGAAGGGAAGAGACAGAGAAGAGAAGCGAGACAGAGAAAAGAAGCGAGACAGAAGATTGACAGAGAAGAGAAGCTAGACAGAGAAGAAAGCAAAACAGAGATAAGAAGAGAGAGAGATTAGAGAAGTGAGACAGAGAAGAGATTTATCGCTACATAGAGATGTATCGCTATACAGAGAAGCGAGACAGAGAAGCGAGACAGAGAAGGGAGACAGAGAAAAGGAGACAGAAGAGAAGAGAGACAGTAAAGAGAGACGGTGAAGAGAGACAGAGAAGAGAGACAGAGAAGAGAGACGATGAAGACAGAGGGTGAAGAGAGACAGAGAAGCGAGACAGAGAAGGGAGACAGAAAAAAGGAGACAAAAGAGAAGAGAGACAGTGAAGAGAGACGGTGAAGAGAGACAGAGAAGAGAGACAGTGAAGAGAACAGAGACAGAGAAGAGAGACAGTGAAGAGAAGAGAGACAGAAGAGACAGAGACAGAGAGGAGAGACAGAGGAGAGAGAGAGAGAGAAGAGAGACAGAGAAGAGAGACAGAGAAGAGAGACGGTGAAGAGAGACGTTGAAGAGAGACAGAGAAGAGAGACGGTGAAGAGAGACTGTAAAGAGAGACAGAGAAGAGAGACAGAGTAGAGAGACGGTGAAGGGAGACGGTGAAGAGAGACAGAGAAGAGAGACGGTGAAGAGAGACAGAGAAGAGAGACGGTGAAGAGAGACAGAGAAGAGAGACGGTGAAGAGAGACAGAGAAGAGAGACAGAAGAGAGACGGTGAAGAGAGACAGAGAAGAGAGACAGAGAAAAGAGACGGTGAAGAGAGACAGAGAAGAGAGACAGAAGAGAGACGGTGAAGAGAGACAGAGAAGAGAGACGGTGAAGAGAGACAGAGAAGAGAGACAGAGAAGAGAGACGGTGAAGAGAGACGGTAAAGAGAGACAGAGAAGAGAGACAGAGAAGAGAGACGGTGAAGAGACGGTGAAGAGAGACAGAGAAGAGAGACAGAGAAGAGAGACGGTGAAGAGAGACGGTGAAAGAGAGACAGAGAAGAGAGACGGTGAAGAGAGACAGAGAAGAGAGACAGAAGAGAGACGGTGAAGAGAGACAGAGAAGAGAGACAGAGAAGAGAGACAGAGAAAAGAGACGGAGAAGAGAGACAGAGAAGAGAGACAGAAGAGAGGCAGAGAAGAGAGACAGAGAAGAGAGACGGTGAAGAGAGACAGAGAAGAGAGACAGAGAAGAGAGACTGTGAAGAGAGACAGAGAAGAGAGACAGAGAAGAGAGACGGTGAAGAGCGACGGTGAAGAGAGATGGTGAAGAGAGACAGAGAAGAGAGACGGTGAAGAGAGACAAAGAACAGAGACAGAGAAGAGAGACAGAGAAGAGAGACGGTGAAGAGAGACAGAGAAGAGAGACAGAGAAGAGAGACGGTGAAGAGAGACGGTGAAGAGAGACGGTGAAGAGAGACAGAGAAGAGAGACAGAGAAGAGTGACAGAGAGGATAGACAGAGAAGAGAGACAGAGAAGAGAGACAGAGAAGAGAAGAGAAACAGTGAAGAGATACAGTGAAGAGAGACAGAGGAGAGAGACAGAGGAGAGAGAATATAGACAGTGAAGAGAGACAGAGGAGAGAGAAGAGAGACAGAGGAGAGAGAAGAGAGACGGTGAAGAGAGACAGAGAAGAGAGAGAGTGAAGAGGAGAGAGACAGAGGAGAGAGAAGAGACAGTGAAGAGAGACAGTGAAGAGAGAGAGGAGAAAGAAGAGAGAGAGGAGAGAGACGAGAGATGGTGAAGAGAGACAGAGAAGAGAGAGAGTGAAGAGGAGAGAGACAGAGGAGAGAGAAGATACATGGAAGAGAGATAGTGAAGAGAGAGAGGAGAAAGAAGAGAGACAGGGGAGAGAGAGGAGAGACAGTGAAGAGAGACAGTGAAGAAAACAGAGACAGAGAAGAGAGACAGTGAAGAGAACAGAGACAGAGAAGAGAGACGGTGAAGAGAGACAGAGAAGAGAGACAGAGAAGAGAGACGGTGAAGAGAGACGGTGAAGAGAGACGGTGAAGAGAGATGGTGAAGAGAGACAGAGAAGAGAGACGGTGAAGAGAGACAGAGAGGAGAGACAGAGAAGAGAGACAGAGAAGAGAGACAGAGAAGAGAAGAGAAACAGTGAAGAGATACAGTGAAGAGAGACAGAGGAGAGAGACAGAGGAGAAAGAATATAGACAGTGAAGAGAGACAGAGGAGAGAGAAGAGAGAAAGTGAAGAGAGAGAGGAGAGAGAAGAGAGACCGAGGAGAGAGAAGAGAGACGGTGAAGAGAGACAGAGAAGAGAGAGAGTGAAGAGGAGAGAGACAGAGGAGAGAGAAGAGACAGTGAAGAGAGACAGTGAAGAGAGAGAGGAGAAAGAAGAGAGACAGAGGAGAGAGAGGAGAGACGGTGAAGAGAGACAGAGAAGAGAGACAGTGAAGAAAACAGAGACAGAGAAGAGAGACAGAGACAAGAGAACAGAGAGAGAAGAGAGACAGTGAAGAGAAGAGAGACAGAAGAGACAGACAGAGAAGAGAGACAGAGGAGAGAGAGAGAAGAGAGACAGAGAAGAGAGACAAAGAGTTGAGAAGAATGAGAAGTGAAGAAGATGGAGAAGAGGAGACAGAGAAGAGACAGAGAAGAGAAGCGAGACAGAGAAAAGAAGCGAGACAGAAGATTGACAGAGATTGACAGAGAAGAGAAGCTAGACAGAGAAGAAGAGAAAGCGAACAGAGATAAGAAGAGAGAGAGATTAGAGAAGTGAGACAGAGAAGATAGACAGTAAAGAGAGACAGAGAAGAGAGACGGTGAAGAGAGACAGAGAAGAGAGACGGTGAAGAGAGACAGAGAAGAGAGACAGAAGAGAGACGGTGAAGAGAGACAGAGAAGAGAGACAGAGAAAAGAGACGGTGAAGAGAGACAGAGAAGAGAGACAGAAGAGAGACGGTGAAGAGAGACAGAGAAGAGAGACGGTGAAGAGAGACAGAGAAGAGAGACAGAGAAGAGAGACGGTGAAGAGAGACGGTAAAGAGAGACAGAGAAGAGAGACAGAGAAGAGAGACGGTGAAGAGACGGTGAAGAGAGACAGAGAAGAGAGACAGAGAAGAGAGACGGTGAAGAGAGACGGTGAAAGAGAGACAGAGAAGAGAGACGGTGAAGAGAGACAGAGAAGAGAGACAGAAGAGAGACGGTGAAGAGAGACAGAGAAGAGAGACAGAGAAGAGAAGACAGAGAAAAGAGACGGAGAAGAGAGACAGAGAAGAGAGACAGAAGAGAGAGAGAAGAGAGACAGAGAAGAGAGACGGTGAAGAGAGACAGAGAAGAGAGACAGAGAAGAGAGACTGTGAAGAGAGACAGAGAAGAGAGACAGAGAAGAGAGACGGTGAAGAGCGACGGTGAAGAGAGATGGTGAAGAGAGACAGAGAAGAGAGACGAGAAGAGAGACAAAGAACAGAGACAGAGAAGAGAGACAGAGAAGAGAGACGGTGAAGAGAGACAGAGAAGAGAGACAGAGAAGAGAGACGGTGAAGAGAGACGGTGAAGAGAGACGGTGAAGAGAGACAGAGAAGAGAGACAGAGAAGAGACAGAGAGGAAGAGACAGAGAAGAGAGACAGAGAAGAGAGACAGAGAAGAGAAGAGAAACAGTGAAGAGATACAGTGAAGAGAGACAGAGGAGAGAGACAGAGGAGAGAGAATATAGACAGTGAAGAGAGACAGAGAAGAGAGACAGAGAGAAAGTGAAGAGAGAGAGGAGAGAGAAGAGAGACAGAGGAGAGAGAAGAGAGACAGTGAAGAGAGACAGAGAAGAGAGAGAGTGAAGAGGAGAGAGACAGAGGAGAGAGAAGAGACAGTGAAGAGAGACAGTGAAGAGAGAGAGGAGAAAGAAGAGAGAGAGAGAGAGACAGAGATGGTGAAGAGAGACAGAGAAGAGAGAGAGAAGAGGAGAGAGACAGAGGAGAGAGAAGATACATGGAAGAGAGATAGTGAAGAGAGAGAGGAGAAAGAAGAGAGAGAGGGGAGAGAGAGAGAGAGACAGTGAAGAGAGACAGTGAAGAAAACAGAGACAGAGAAGAGAGACAGTGAAGAGAACAGAGACAGAGAAGAGAGACGGTGAAGAGAGACAGAGAAGAGAGACAGAGAAGAGACGGTGAAGAGAGACGGTGAAGAGAGACGGTGAAGAGAGACGGTGAAGAGAGACAGAGAAGAGAGACGGTGAAGAGAGACAGAGAGGAGAGACAGAGAAGAGAGACAGAGAAGAGAGACAGAGAAGAGAAGAGAAACAGTGAAGAGATACAGTGAAGAGAGACAGAGGAGAGAGACAGAGGAGAAAGAATATAGACAGTGAAGAGAGACAGAGGAGAGAGAAGAGAGAAAGTGAAGAGAGAGAGGAGAGAGAAGAGAGACCGAGGAGAGAGAAGAGAGACGGTGAAGAGAGACAGAGAAGAGAGAGAGTGAAGAGGAGAGAGACAGAGGAGAGAGAAGAGACAGTGAAGAGAGACAGTGAAGAGAGAGAGGAGAAAGAAGAGAGACAGAGGAGAGAGAGGAGAGACGGTGAAGAGAGACAGAGAAGAGAGACAGTGAAGAAAACAGAGACAGAGAAGAGAGACAGTGAAGAGAACAGAGACAGAGAAGAGAGACAGTGAAGAGAAGAGAGACAGAAGAGACAGACAGAGAAGAGAGACAGAGGAGAGAGAGAGAAGAGAGACAGAGAAGAGAGACAAAGAGTTGAGAAGAATGAGAAGTGAAGAAGATGGAGAAGAGGAGACAGAGAAGAGACAGAGAAGAGAAGCGAGACAGAGAAAAGAAGCGAGACAGAAGATTGACAGAGATTGACAGAGAAGAGAAGCTAGACAGAGAAGAAAGCGAAACAGAGATAAGAAGAGAGAGAGATTAGAGAAGTGAGACAGAGAAGATAGACAGTAAAGAGAGACAGATAAGAGATTTATCGCAACATAAGAAGAAAGCGAAACAGAGATAAGAAGAGAGAGAGATTAGAGAAGTGAGACAGAGAAGATAGACAGTAAAGAGAGACAGATAAGAGATTTATCGCTACATAGAGATGTATCGCTATACAGAGAAGCGAGACAGAAGCGAGACAGAAGAGAGACAGAGAAGAGAGACAGAGAAGAGAGACGGTGAAGAGAGACGGTGAAGAGAGACAGAGAAGAGAGACAGAAGAGAGACGGTGAAGAGAGACAGAGAAGAGAGACAGAAGAGAGACGAAGAGAGACAGAGAAGAGAGACAGAAGAGAGACGGTGAAGAGAGACAGAGAAGAGAGACAGAGAAAAGAGACGGTGAAGAGAGACAGAGAAGAGAGACAGAGAAGAGAGACGGTGAAGAGAGACGGTGAAGAGAGACAGAGAAGAGAGACGGTGAAGAGAGACAGAGAAGAGAGACGGTGAAAGAGAGACAGAGAAGAGAGACGGTGAAGAGAGACAGAGAAGAGAGACAGAGAAGAGAGACGGTGAAGAGAGACGGTGAAGAGAGACAGAGAAGAGAGACGGTGAAGAGAGACAGAGAAGAGAGACGGTGAAAGAGAGACAGAGAAGAGAGACGGTGAAGAGAGACGGTGAAGAGAGACAGAGAAGAGAGACAGAAGAGAGACGGTGAAGAGAGACAGAGAAGAGAGACAGAGAAGAGAGACAGAGAAAAGAGACGGTGAAGAGAGACAGAGAAGAGAGACAGAAGAGAGACGGTGAAGAGAGACAGAGAAGAGAGACGGTGAAGAGAGACAGAGAAGAGAGACAGAGAAGAGAGACGGTGAAGAGAGACGGTGAAGAGAGACAGAGAAGAGAGACAGAGAAGAGAGACAGAGAAGAGAGACGGTGAAGAGAGGCAGAGAAGAGAGACAGAGAAGAGAGACGGTGAAGAGAGACAGAGAAGAGAGACGGAGAAGAGAGACTGTGAAGAGAGACAGAGAAGAGAGACAGAGAAGAGAGACGGTGAAGAGAGATGGTGAAGAGAGACAGAGAAGAGAGACGGTGAAGAGAGACAGAGAACAGAGACAGAGAAGAGAGACAGAGAAGAGAGACGGTGAAGAGAGACAGAGAAGAGAGACAGAGAAGAGAGACGGTGAAGAGAGACGGTGAAGAGAGACGGTGAAGAGAGACGGTGAAGAGAGATGGTGAAGAGAGACAGAGAAGAGAGACGGTGAAGAGAGACAGAGAAGAGAGACAGAGAAGAGAGACAGAGAAGTGAAGAGAAACAGTGAAGAGATACAGTGAAGAGAGACAGAGGAGAGAGACAGAGGAGAGAGAATATAGACAGTGAAGAGAGACAGAGGAGAGAGAAGAGAGAAAGTGAAGAGAGAGAGGAGAGAGAAGAGAGACAGAGGAGAGAGAAGAGAGACGGTGAAGAGAGACAGAGAAGAGAGAGAGTGAAGAGGAGAGACAGAGGAGAGAGAAGAGACAGTGAAGAGAGACAGTGAAGAGAGAGAGGAGAAAGAAGAGAGACAGAGGAGAGAGAGGAGAGACGGTGAAGAGAGACAGAGAAGAGAGACAGAGAAGAGAGAAGGTGAAGAGAGACAGAGAAGAGAGACAGAGAAGAGAGACGGTGAAGAGAGACGGTGAAGAGAGACGGTGAAGAGAGACAGAGAAGAGAGACGGTGAAGAGAGACAGAGAGGAGAGACAGAGAAGAGAGACAGAGAAGAGAGACAGAGAAGAGAAGAGAAACAGTGAAGAGATACAGTGAAGAGAGACAGAGGAGAGAGACAGAGGAGAAAGAATATAGACAGTGAAGAGAGACAGAGGAGAGAGAAGAGAGAAAGTGAAGAGAGAGAGGAGAGAGAAGAGAGACAGAGGAGAGAGAAGAGAGACGGTGAAGAGAGACAGAGAAGAGAGAGAGTGAAGAGGAGAGAGACAGAGGAGAGAGAAGAGACATGGAAGAGAGATAGTGAAGAGAGAGAGGAGAAAGAAGAGAGACAGAGGAGAGAGAGGAGAGACAGTGAAGAGAGACAGAGAAGAGAGACAGTGAAGAAAACAGAGACAGAGAAGAGAGACAGTGAAGAGAACAGAGACAGAGAAGAGAGACAGTGAAGAGAAGAGAGACAGAAGAGACAGAGACAGAGAAGAGAGACAGAGGAGAGAGAGAGAAGAGAGACAGAGAAGAGAGACAAAGAGTTGAGAAGCGAGACAGAGAAAAGAAGCGAGACAGAAGATTGACAGAGAAGAGAAGCTAGACAGAGAAGAAAGCGAAACAGAGATAAGAAGAGAGAGAGATTAGAGAAGTGAGACAGAGAAGATAGACAGTAAAGAGAGACAGATAAGAGATTTATCGCTACATAGAGATGTATCGCTATACAGAGAAGCGAGACAGAGAAGCGAGACAGAGAAGGGAGACAGAGAAAAGGAGACAGAAGAGAAGAGAGACAGTAAAGAGAGACGGTGAAGAGAGACAGAGAAGAGAGACAGAGAAGAGAGGCAGAGAAGAGAGACAGAGAAGAGAGACGGTGAAGAGCGACAGAGAAGAGAGACGTTGAAGAGAGACAGAGAAGAGAGACGGTGAAGAGAGGCAGAGAAGAGAGACAGAGAAGAGAGACTGTGAAGAGAGACAGAGAAGAGAGACAGAGAAGAGAGACGGTGAAGAGCGACGGTGAAGAGAGATGGTGAAGAGAGACAGAGAAGAGAGACGGTGAAGAGAGACAGTGAAGAAAACAGAGACAGAGAAGAGAGACAGTGAAGAGAGACAGAGAAGAGAGACAGAGAAGAGAGACGGTGAAGAGAGACGGTGAAGAGAGACGGTGAAGAGAGACGGTGAAGAGAGACAGAGAAGAGAGACGGTGAAGAGAGACAGAGAAGAGAGACAGAGAAGAGTGACAGAGAGGAGAGACAGAGAAGAGAAGAGAAACAGTGAAGAGATACAGTGAAGAGAGACAGAGGAGAGAGACAGAGGAGAGAGAATATAGACAGTGAAGAGAGACAGAGGAGAGAGAAGAGAGAAAGTGAAGAGAGAGAGGAGAGAGAAGAGAGACAGGGGAGAGAGAAGAGAGACGGTGAAGAGAGACAGAGAAGAGAGAGAGTGAAGAGGAGAGAGACAGAGGAGAGAGAAGATACATGGAAGAGAGATAGTGAAGAGAGAGAGGAGAAAGAAGAGAGACAGGGGAGAGAGAGGAGAGACAGTGAAGAGAGACAGTGAAGAAAACAGAGACAGAGAAGAGAGACAGTGAAGAGAACAGAGACAGAGAAGAGAGACAGTGAAGAGAAGAGAGACAGAAGAGACAGAGACAGAGAAGAGAGACAGAGGAGAGAGAGAGAAGAGAGACAGAGAAGAGAGACAAAGAGTTGAGAAGAATGAGAAGTGAAGAAGATGGAGAAGAGGAGACAGAGAAGAGACAGAGAAGGGAAGAGACAGAGAAGAGAAGCGAGACAGAGAAAAGAAGCGAGACAGAAGATTGACAGAGAAGAGAAGCTAGACAGAGAAGAAAGCGAAACAGAGATAAGAAGAGAGAGAGATTAGAGAAGTGAGACAGAGAAGATAGACAGTAAAGAGAGACAGATAAGAGAGACAGAGAAGAGAGGCAGAGAAGAGAGACAGAGAAGAGAGACTGTGAAGAGAGACAGAGAAGAGAGACAGAGAAGACAGAGGGTGAAGAGAGACAGAGAAGAGAGACGTTGAAGAGAGACAGAGAAGAGAGACGGTGAAGAGAGGTAGAGAAGAGAGACAGAGAAGAGAGACTGTGAAGAGAGACAGAGAAGAGAGACAGAGAAGAGAGACGGTGAAGAGCGACGGTGAAGAGAGATGGTGAAGAGAGACAGAGAAGAGAGACGGTGAAGAGAGACAGAGAACAGAGACGGTGAAGAGAGACAGAGAACAGAGACAGAGAAGAGAGACAGAGAAGAGAGACGGTGAAGAGAGACAGAGAAGAGAGACAGAGAAGAGAGACGGTGAAGAGAGACGGTGAAGAGAGACGATGAAGAGAGACGGTGAAGAGAGATGGTGAAGAGAGACAGACAAGAGAGACGGTGAAGAGAGACAGAGAAGAGAGACAGAGAAGAGTGACAGAGAGGAGAGACAGAGAAGAGAGACAGAGAAGAGAAGAGAAACAGTGAAGAGATACAGTGAAGAGAGACAGAGGAGAGAGACAGAGGAGAGAGAAGAGAGAAAGTGAAGAGAGAGAGGAGAGAGAAGAGAGACAGAGGAGAGAGAAGAGAGACGGTGAAGAGAGACAGAGAAGAGAGAGAGTGAAGATTAGAGAGACAGAGGAGAGAGAAGAGACAGTGAAGAGAGACAGTGAAGAGAGAGAGGAGAAAGAAGAGAGACAGAGGAGAGAGAGGAGAGACGGTGAAGAGAGACCGAGAAGAGAGACAGAGAAGAGAGACGGTGAAGAGAGACAGAGAAGAGAGACGGTGAAGAGAGACAGAGAAGAGAGACAGAGAAGAGAGACAGAGAGGAGAGACAGAGAAGAGAGACAGAGAAGATAGACAGAGAAGAGAAGAGAGACAGTGAAGAGATACAGTGAAGAGAGACAGAGGAGAGAGACAGAGGAGAAAGAATATAGACAGTGAAGAGAGACAGAGGAGAGAGAAGAGAGAAAGTGAAGAGAGAGAGGAGAGAGAAGAGAGACAGAGGAGAGAGAAGAGAGACGGTGAAGAGAGACAGAGAAGAGAGAGAGTGAAGAGGAGAGAGACAGAGGAGAGAGAAGAGACATGGAAGAGAGACAGTGAAGAGAGAGAGGAGAAAGAAGAGAGACAGAGGAGAGAGAGGAGAGACAGTGAAGAGAGACAGAGAAGAGAGACAGTGAAGAAAACAGAGACAGAGAAGAGAGACAGTGAAGAGAACAGAGACAGTGAAGAGAAGAGAGACAGAAGAGACAGAGACAGAGAAGAGAGACAGAGGAGAGAGAGAGAAGAGAGACAGAGAAGAGAGACAAAGAGTTGAGAAGAATGAGAAGTGAAGAAGATGGAGAAGAGGAGACAGAGAAGAGACAGAGAAGGGAAGAGACAGAGAAGAGAAGCGAGACAGAGAAGAGAAGAGAGACAGTAAAGAGAGACGGTGAAGAGAGACAGAGAAGAGAGACAGAGAAGAGAGACGATGAAGACAGAGGGTGAAGAGAGACAGAGAAGCGAGACAGAGAAGGGAGACAGAGAAAAGGAGACAAAAGAGAAGAGAGACAAGTGAAGAGAGACGGTGAAGAGAGACAGAGAAGAGAGACGTTGAAGAGAGACAGAGAAGAGAGACGGTGAAGAGAGACAGAGAAGAGAGACAGAGAAGAGAGACAGAGAAGAGAGAAGGTGAAGAGAGACAGAGAAGAGAGACAGAGAAGAGAGACGGTGAAGAGAGACAGAGAAGAGAAGAGAGAGAAGAGAGACAGAGAAGAGAAGAGAGAGAAGAGAGACAGAGAAGAGAGACAGAGAAGAGAAGAGAGACAGGGAAGAGAGACAGAGGAGAGAGAAGAGAGACAGTGAAGAGAGACAGAGGAGAGAGAAGAGAGACAGTGAAGAGAGACAGAGGAGAGAGAAGAGAGACGGTGAAGAAAGACAGAAGAGAAGAGAGAGAATAGAGACAGAGAAGAGAGACAGAGAAGAGAAGAGAGACAGGGAAGAGAGACAGAAGAGAGAGAAGAGAGACAGTGAAGAGAGACAGAGGAGAGAGATGAGATACGGTGAAGAGAGACAGAGAAGAGAGACAGTGAAGAGAACAGAGACAGAGAAGAGAGACAGTGAAGAGAACAGAGAGAGAGAAGAGAGACAGTGAAGAGACAGAGAAGAGACAGAGAAGAGAAGAGACAGAGAAGAGAAGCGAGACAGAGAAGAGAAGCGAGACAGAGAAGAGAAGCGAGACATAAGATTGACAGAGAAGAGAAGCTAGACAGAGAAGAAAAGCGAGACAGAGATAAGAAGAGAGAGAGATTAGAGAAGTGAGACAGAGAAGATAGACAGTAAAGAGAGACAGATAAGAGATTTATCGCTATATAGAGATGTATCGCTATACAGAGAAGCGAGACAGAGAAGCGAGACAGAGAAGGGAGACAGAGAAAAGGAGACAGAAGAGAAGAGAGACAGTGAAGAGAGACAGCAAAGAGAGACAGAGAGGAGAAGAGAGAGAGAGGAGAAGAGAGTGAGAGGAGAAGAGAGACAGAGAGGAGAAGAGAGACAGAGAGGAGAAGAGAGACAGAGGAGAAGAGAGACAGAGAGGAGAAAAGAGACAGAGAGGAGAAGAGAGACAGAGAGGAGAAGAGAGAGAGAGGAGAAGAGAGACAGAGGAGAAGAGAGACAGAGGAGAAGAGAGACAGAGAGGAGAAGAGAGAAGTGAGATGGAGAAGAGGATCTATAAGCCTGAGTGTTGACACGGACATTTACATTACATTTACATTTAAGTCATTTAGCAGACGCTCTTATCCAGAGCGACTTACAAATTGGTGCATTCACCTTATGACATCCAGTGGAACAGTAGTGCATCTAAATCTTTTAAGGGGGAGGGGGGGGTGAGAGGGATTACTTTATCCTATCCTAGGTATTCCTTAAAGAGGTGGGGTTTCAGGTGTCTCCGGAAGGTGGTGATTGACTCCGCTGTCCTGGCGTCGTGAGGGAGTTTGTTCCACCATTGGGGGGCCAGAGCAGCGAACAGTTTTGACTGGGCTGAGCGGGAACTGTACTTCCTCAGTGGTAGAGAGGCGAGCAGGCCAGAGGTGGATGAACGCAGTGCCCTTGTTTGGGTGTAGGGCCCCGATCAGAGCCTGGAGGTACTGAGGTGCCGTTCCCCTCACAGCTCCGTAGGCAAGCACCATGGTCTTGTAGCGGATGCGAGCTTCAACTGGAAGCCAGTGGAGGGAGCGGAGGAGCGGGGTGACGTGAGAGAACTTGGGAAGGTTGAACACCAGTCGGGCTGCGGCGTTCTGGATGAGTTGTAGGGGTTTAATGGCACAGGCAGGGAGCCCAGCCAACAGCGAGTTGCAGTAATCCAGACGGGAGATGACAAGTGCCTGGATTAGGACCTGCGCCGCTTCCTGTGTGAGGCAGGGTCGTACTCTGCGGATGTTGTAGAGCATGAACCTACAGGAACGGGCCATCGCCTTGATGTTAGTTGAGAACGACAGGGTGTTGTCCAGGATCACGCCAAGGTCCTTAGCGCTCTGGGAGGAGGACATAATGGAGTTGTCAACCGTGATGGCGAGATCATGGAACGGGCAGTCCTTCCCCGGGAGGAAGAGCAGCTCCGTCTTGCCGAGGTTCAGCTTGAGGTGGTGATCCGTCATCCACACTGATATGTCTGCCAGACATACAGAGATGCGATTCGCCACCTGGTCATCAGAAGGGGGAAAGGAGAAGATTAATGTGTGTCGTCTGCATAGCAATGATAGGAGAGACCATGTGAGGTTATGACAGAGCCAAGTGACTTGGTGTATAGCGAGAATAGGAGAGGGCCTAGAACAGAGCCCTGGGGGACACCAGTGGTGAGAGCACGTGGTGTGGAGACGGATTCTCGCCACGCCACCTGGTAGGAGCGACCTGTCAGGTAGGACGCAATCCAAGCGTGGGCCGCGCCGGAGATGCCCAACTCGGAGAGGGTGGAGAGGAGGATCTGATGGTTCACAGTATCGAAGGCAGCCGATAGGTCTAGAAGGATGAGAGCAGAGGAGAGAGAGTTAGCTTTAGCAGTGCGGAGCGCCTCCGTGATACAGAGAAGAGCAGTCTCAGTTGAATGACTAGTCTTGAAACCTGACTGATTTGGATCAAGAAGGTCATTCTGAGAGAGATAGCGGGAGAGCTGGCCAAGGACGGCACGTTCAAGAGTTTTGGAGAGAAAAGAAAGAAGGGATACTGGTCTGTAGTTGTTGACATCGGAGGGATCGAGTGTAGGTTTTTTCAGAAGGGGTGCAACTCTCGCTCTCTTGAAGACGGAAGGGACGTAGCCAGCGGTCAGGGATGAGTTGATGAGCGAGGTGAGGTAAGGGAGAAGGTCTCCGGAAATGGTCTGGAGAAGAGAGGAGGGGATAGGGTCAAGCGGGCAGGTTGTTGGGCGGCCGGCCGACACAAGACGCGAGATTTCATCTGGAGAGAGAGGGGAGAAAGAGGTCAGAGCACAGGGTAGGGCAGTGTGAGCAGAACCAGCAGTGTCGTTTGACTTAGCAAACGAGGATCGGATGTCGTCGACCTTCTTTTCAAAATGGTTGACGAAGTCATCTGCAGAGAGGGAGGAGGGGGAGGGGGAGGAGGATTCAGGAGGGAGGAGAAGGTTGCAAAGAGCTTCCTAGGGTTAGAGGCAGATGCTTGGAATTTAGAGTGGTAGAAAGTGGCTTTAGCAGCAGAGAGAGAAGAGGAAAATGTAGAGAGGAGGGAGTGAAAGGATGTCAGGTCCGCAGGGAGGCGAGTTTTCCTCCATTTCCGCTCGGCTGCCCGGAGCCCTGTTCTGTGAGCTCGCAATGAGTCGTCGAGCCACGGAGCGGGAGGGGAGGACCGAGCCGGCCTGGAGGATAGGGGACATAGAGAGTCAAAGAATGCAGAAAGGGAGGAGAGGAGGGTTGAGGAGGCAGAATCAGGAGATAGGTTGGAGAAGGTTTGAGCAGAGGGAAGAGATGATAGGATGGAAGAGGAGAGAGTAGCGGGGAGAGAGAGCGAAGGTTGGGACGGCGCGATACCATCCGAGTAGGGGCAGTGTGGGAAGTGTTGGATGAGAGCGAGAGGGAAAAGGATACAAGGTAGTGGTCGGAGACTTGGAGGGGAGTTGCAACGAGGTTAGTGGAAGAACAGCATCTAGTAAAGATGAGGTCGAGCGTATTTCCTGCCTTGTGAGTAGGGGGGAAGGTGAGAGGGTGAGGTCAAAAGAGGAGAGGAGTGGAAAGAAGGAGGCAGAGAGGAATGAGTCAAAGGTAGACGTGGGGAGGTTAAAGTCGCCCAGAACTGTGAGAGGTGAGCCGTCCTCAGGAAAGGAGCTTATCAAGGCATCAAGCTCATTGATGAACTCTCCGAGGGAACCTGGAGGGCGATAAATGATAAGGATGTTAAGCTTGAAAGGGCTGGTAACTGTGACAGCATGGAATTCAAAGGAGGCGATAGACAGATGGGTAAGGGGAGAAAGAGAGAATGACCACTTGGGAGAGATGAGGATCCCGGTGCCACCACCCCGCTGACCAGAAGCTCTCGGGGTGTGCGAGAACACGTGGGCAGACGAAGAGAGAGCAGTAGGAGTAGCAGTGTTGTCTGTGGTGATCCATGTTTCCGTCAGTGCCAAGAAGTCGAGGGACTGGAGGGAGGCATAGGCTGAGATGAACTCTGCCTTGTTGGCCGCAGATCGGCAGTTCCAGAGGCTACCGGAGACCTGGAACTCCACGTGGGTCGTGCGCGCTGGGACCACCAGATTAGGGTGGCCGCGGCCACGCGGTGTGGAGCGTTTGTATGGTCTGTGCAGAGAGGAGAGAACAGGGATAGACAGACACATAGTTGACAGGCTACACAAGAGGCTACGCTAATGCAAAGGAGATTGGAATGACAAGTGGACTACACGTCTCGAGTGTTCAGAAAGTTAAGCTTACGTAGCAAGAATCTTATTGACTAAAATGATTAAAATGATACAGTACTGCTGAAGTAGGCTAGCTGGCAGAGGCTGCGTTGTTGACTATGTAGGCTAGCTGGCATTGGCTGCGTTGTTGACACTACACTAATCAAGTCGTTCCGTTGAGTGTAATAGTTTCTACTGTGCTGCTATTCGGGGCTAGCTGGCTAGCTAGCAGTGTTGATTACGTTACGTTGCGTTAAAAGAACGACAATAGCTGGCTAGCTAACCTAGGAAATCGCTCTAGACTACACAATTATCTTTGATACAAAGACGGCTACGTAGCTAGCTATGTAGCTAGCTACGATCAAACAAATCAAGCCGTTGTACTGTAATGAAATGAAATGAAAAATGTGATTCTACCTGTGGAGCGAAGCGAAATGCGACCGGATTGTTGAGTGCAGAAGTTCTGTTCGGTAGACGTTGGCTAGCTGTTGGCTAGCTAGCAGAGTCTCCTACGCTAAGGACGACATAAAACTACACACTCTAAACTACACAATTATCTTGGATACGAAGACAGCAAAGACAACTATGTAGCTAGCTAACACTACACTAATCAAGTCGTTCAGTTGAGTGTAATAGTTGTGCTGCTAATCGGTAGACGGTGGACTAGCTAACGGTGGACGTTAGCTAGCTGGCTAGCTGCAGGGCAGTGTAGGACGCACTTCCTATGCTCTCTCTCTCTAACACCGGCTCACGCGTATGTCACCCCTGAATAATGTGAACGAGGGAGAGAGTTCATCCTCCTCCGTTTCTCTTTTTTACCCATCTCCTGTCCTCTCCTCCTCTGTCTCCTCCTGTTCTCACGACCCCCTCAGTCCACCCCCCCATGGCTATTACATTTTGCATCACAAACTTATTTGCATTTCTATCAAAGTAAAATAATCAGATAGGCCTATCATTTAATTGTCCTCAATAGAAACAGGCTGATTCAAGTGAACAATACATTGAACCCATTAAACAGTGATGATGTTGTACCATGTGGCCCAGCGGGTTTGTCTTCCTGTGTACAGTACAGTAGCTCATCTCCAGGAAGTGGAAAGGATAAGAAACATTAAATGTCCACCAGCGATAACTAGCAGATTCCCTGAAGAAATGCCCAGCCAATTCAAATTAAACAAGAACACACTGTTCACACAACCATACACACTGTTCACACAACCATACACACTGTTCACACAACCATACACACACACACAACCACACTTCTCCCACAACCACACACAGTCTCTCTCACATACACACACTCACTTCCTCACCCTCAGGTCTTGTTAAGAGGCCGTTTGCGGGGTGCAGTAAAGCAGGGGTACACGTTGCTGTGGTGAGTCAGGTAACAAATTGGCAAGTGTTTTCCATTGCTGGCGATTGGGGGAGTGTGTGTATTTCACCACGGATGACGAGTCGCCCTGTTGGAGGCATGGTCTTTGCTGGAGCGTGAACGAGAGGAAAATTATAGAAACCATATTCCCATGTTGCTGTTCTCCCTGTTTTTTCTTCTCGCTCACTCACTCATTCACTTTCTCTCCCATTCTCTCTTTTTCTCTCCCCTCCATCTTTCTCTGTTTCTCTCTCTCTCTCTGTTTCTATGTCTGAAGGGCCAAAAAACATTATTCATCTATTATACTCGTAGGTTCTCCTTCTCAACTCATTTGTTTCCTTTAACTGCCTCTCTCTCCGTCGCTGTTTTTAATTTCAAAGTTGGAAGAAAGTTCTAATTCAGTTGAAACAGAGGAAGAAAAAGACAGCAGATAAACAGATGTTCTGAAATACATCAGCAGAAGAAGCGGAGATGGAAATGATTACACACACACACACACACATACACACACACGCACGCACGCACGCACACACACACACACACACAGACACACGCACGCACACACACACACACACACACACACACACACACACAGACACACACACACACACACACACATACACACACACACACACACAGACAACAATCACAGACAAACAAACAAAGCACACAGACAAACAAACAAAACACACATAAGAACAAGCTCATATTGTTACACCTGCTCCCGCTCTCCCTCTCTGGAGCTCAAGGGCACCAGGCGACCCTTCATTATACACACCTGTCACCATCATTACTCGCAGCAGCTCTCATTGGACTCACCTGGACTCCTTCCCTGTGTTGATTGCCTTCCCTACAACTGTCTGCTCCCCCATTTGATCCCTGTGTCTGTATTACAGTTTTTTACAATCCCTTTGGCACTAATTTCAGAACCAAGTGGTCATTTTTCAAAACTCTAGACACAAAACTCAAAACGGTCATCACTTGTAACACAGGCTGTGTTCAAAACATTGCATTGTGCATTCATATCTTTAAAGAAACCTTGCACTTGCAGAATCATTGGTTCAAATAACTAATTTATCATGAAATACCATAGGAACATTAATTTAGATCACACACACACAAGATACCGATAGTTTCACTGTGTAGTTGTTCGTAAAAACATTCAATATTGTAGTACAAAATATGTGATACATGTTTCAATATGCTACTACATGTAAAAAAAATATATATATATATATATCACTGTAAACGGACTAGTCAAGAGAATATTACAGACACTGGAATCATTGAACAAAATCTGACATTTATGGATAAAATACAATAAAATCACAACATAGGTTTCTTTGAATCAAAGCAAAAATAATTAGCTACCAAAAAAGAAAAAAACTACAGTAAAACACCAACTGCAGTGTTCCTCACCTGGCTTACTGTAAAAAGCAAAACAAAAGATTGATTACTGTACTTCTAGATTTCCATCAACCCTGTCTTGTGGATTTGGCAACAGGTTCTCATCCACATCACAATGGATGTTTTCATTAGCCAAACATCTTGGGAAGAATCTTCAGGCGAATCCAGGCCTGACACTGGTCTGCTGTGATGTCATTGCATGCGTCATCCATAGCCTGGAGAAGGGCGGCTTGTTTGTGAGGTCGCCTATCATATACCTTCCACCTCCATGTGGTGAAAAATTCCTCAATCGGGTTAAGGAAAGGAGAGTATGGGGGTAAGTACAGGGTGGTAAATTGTGGATGGGCCTGAAACCATGCTTGCACCATTTGAGCATGGTGGAACCTGACATTATCCCACACAATGACATAGGTCATACCTTCAGCTCTACAGACCTGATTTAGCTCATCAAGGAAGGTTACATTCGAACAGCAAATCATGTGGCTGCCTGCAACTCAATATATAGAGTATATAGAGTAGAGAGCTTTATATGTTGTTCGACCTAACATTAGAACGGGCAAGATGCGTAATCTAAGCAACTGACCGTGGGTATGATTGTTGATGCCACACATGGTGGTTCCAGCATCTCAGAAACAGCTGCCTTCCTGGGATTTTTACGCACCACAGTCTCTAGAGTTTACAGAGAATGGTGCGATAAACAAAACACATTCAGTGAGCGGCAGTTCTGTGGGCAAAACACCTTGTTAATGAGAGAGGTCAGAGGAGAATGTCCAGACTCATTCAAGCTAACAGAAAGGCCACAAATGCTCAAATAACAGCTGTTTAAAACAGAGGTGTGCAGAAGGGCATCTCTTAACGTACAACACCATGAATAATTCAGGCTGTTGTGGAGGCAAAAGGGGTCCTACCCAGTACTAGATAAGTGGCCGGTGAGTGTACAGTAATGTCAAATCTGAAAACATGGTCTGGAAAAGTGGTACATGGGACCATAGAAACAGTGTCTGATAAAGAATGATGATGAAATATTACATCCATAGATAATGTAGTCCAGTTGGTTCATTGGTGTCAATGGATCTCGTTATCCTGAAACTTTCATGATATAAACATGGAATATTGTTTGTCAGTTTCCATAAAACTACGCTTGAAGAGTAATGCAACAGTCACTTATCATTCTGAGCAGTTGTATCAATTGATAGTTAGATTATTGTAATGAAATTGTAATGAAATGAATAGACAGTCATTTCAGATGTAATGTGTGAATTGCATTTTGAAATGGTAATACTTTGATGTTAAGTTGTGTCATTTTGAACAGGTGATTTTAGTTCAATGAACAAATGATCTTAACTTTATGTGTATTGTATCCAAGCAATTGTAAAAAGTGTTGGAGTTTTGAAAAAATTGCATTTTGATCATCGGTTGTGAGTTTTGTGTGTAGAGTTTTGAAAAATGCCATCAAGGTTCCGAAATTAGTGCCAAAGTGATTGTAAAAAACTGTAATGTCGTTTTGTGTTCATGTCCAGATGATGTCCTGTCCTGTTCCATGTCTGTTGCCGTTAATAACTTCTTTGGGCTTGGGGGCAGTATTTTGACATCTGGATGGTAAGCGTGCCCAAAGTAAACTGCCTGTTACTCAGGCCCAGAGCCTAGGATATGCATGTAATTGGTAGTTATGGATAGAAAACACTCTAATGTTCCCAAAACTGTTACAATAATGTCTGTGAGTATAACAGAACTCATATGGCATACGAAAACCTGAGGAAAATCCATCCAGGAAGTAGGATTTTTTTTTGCTGTGGGTGGTTTTCAATTTAATGCCTGTTGAGTATCTAATTGGTTAGGACCCAGATTACAGTTCCTATGGCTTCCACTAGATGTCAACAGTCTTTGGACATTGTTTCAGGCTTGTTTTCTGAAAAATGAAGAAGAATGAGACCTTTCTGTCAGTGGACTGGAGAAGCATGCAGTACTGGTTTGCACGTGTGACCATGTGTGACCAAAGCTCTTCGTTGTTTTCCCTTTCTCTTGAATACGGTACTGTCCGGTTGAAATATTATCGATTATTTAGACAATTGACAACCTGAGGATTAATTATAAACATTGTTTGACATGTTTTGACTAACTTTACCGGTACTATTAGGATGTATTCGTCTGCATGTTGTGACCGCCTTTGAGCCAGTGGATTACTGAACAAAACGCGCCAACAAAACGGTGTTTTTGGGATATAAAGAGGAACTTTATTGAACAAAACAAACATTTATTGTGTAGCTGGGACTCTTGTGACTGCAACCAGATGAAGATCTTCAAAGGTAAGTACACGTTAAGGAAACTTGGCCCCAGTGATGTACTGGACCGTTCGCACTACCCTCTGTAGCGCCTTATGGTCAGATGCCGACCAGTTGCCATACCAGGCAGTGACGCAACCGGTCAGGTTATGTTATCAGCATATGTAGAACCTTTTGAGGATCTGGGGACCCATGCCAAATCTTTTCCGTCGCCTGAGGGGGAAAAGTTTTGTCGTGCCCTTTTCACAACTGTCTTGGTAGGTTTGGACCATGATAGTTCAATGGTGATGTGGACAGCAAAGAACTTGAAACTCTCGACCCGCTCCACTACAGCCCCGTCGATGTTAATGGAGGCCTGTTCGGCCTGCCTTTTTCTGTAGTCCACGATCAGCTCCTTTGCTTGCTCACATTGAAGAAGAGGTTGCTGTCCTGCCACCACACTGACAGTTCTCTGACCTCCTCCCTATAGACTGTCTCATCATTGTCGGTGATCAGGCCTACCACTGACGTGTCGTCAGCAAACTTAATGATGGTGTTGGAGTCGTGTTAGGCCACGCAGTCATGGGTGAACAGGGAATACAGGAGGGGACTAAGTACACACCCCTGAGGGGCCCCCGTGTTAAGGATCAGCATGGCAGACGTGTTGTTGCCTACTCTTTCCACCTGGGGGCAGCCCGCCAGGAAGTCCAGGATCCAGTTGCAGAGGGATGTGTTTAGCCCCACAGTTCTTAGCTTAGGGATGAGTTTTGTGGGCAATATGGTGTTGAACGCTGAGCTGTAGTCGATGAACAGCATTCTCACATAGGTGTTCCTTTTGTCCAGGTGAGAAAGGGAGGTGTGGAGTGCAATTGAGCTTGCCTCATCTGTTGATCTGTTGGGGTGGTGTTGAATGTTGACTTATTTAAAGGTTTTGTTCACATTGGCTACCGAGAGCGTGATCACACAGTCATCCAGAACAAATGGTGCTCTCGTGCATGCTTCAATGTTGCTTGCCTTGAAGCCAGAATAAAAGTAATTTAACTCGTCTGGTAGGCTTACGTCACTGGGCAGCTCGCGTCTGGGTTTTCCTTTGTAGTCCGTAACAGTTTTCAAGCCCCGCCACATCCGACAAGTGTCAGAGCCGGTGTAGTAGGATTCAATCTTAATCCTGTATTGACGCTTTGCTTGTTTTATGGTTCGTCTGAGGGCATAGCGGGATTTCTTACAAGATTCCGGATTAGTCTCCAACTCCTTGAAAGCAGCAGCTCTTGCCTTTAGCTCAATGCGGATGATGCCTGTAATCCATTGCTTCTGATTGGGATATGTACTTACAGTCACTGTGTGGACGACGTCATTGATGCAATTATTGATGAAGCCGGTGACTGAGATGGTGTATTCCTCAATGCCATTGGATGAATCCCGGAACATATTCCAGTCTGTGCTAGCAAAACAGTCCCGTAGTGTACCATCCGTGCCAGCTGACCACTTCTGTATTGAGCGAGTCACTGGTACTTCCTGCTTTAGTTTTAGCTTGTAAGCAGGAATAAGGAGGATAGCATTGTTGTCAGATTTGACAAATGGACGACGGGGGAGAGCTTTGTATGTATCTCTGTGTGTGGAGTAAAGGTGGTCTAGGATGGTGGTCTAGGAAACAGATTTTTCCCTAGTTGCACATGTGACATGCTGGTAAAAATTTGGCAAAACTGATTTAAGATTGCCTACATTTCAGTCCCCGGCCACTAGGAGTGCCACTTCTGGGTGAGCATTTTCTTCTTTGTTTACGGCCTTATAAAGTTGGTTGAGAGCGGTCTTAGTGCCAGCTTCGCTTTGTGGGGGTAAATAGACGGCTACGAATAATACAGATGAGATCTCTCTTGGTAGATAGTGTGGTCTACAGCTTATCATAAGGTACTCTACCTCTGGCGAGCAATACCTCGAGACTTCTTTATTATCAGACATCGCGCACAAGCTGTTATTGACAAAAAGACACACATCCCATTTAATTAAATCTTTCTAGAAAAAAAGAAGCTGTTTATGGTCTATAAAATGCATTTAATGTGTGTCCCACAATAAAAGCCTTCAAATAACAATGACTTTAACGTGGGCATAAAAAAAAAATGGGAAGAAAAGTGTAGAAGACAGAAAGGTCTAGTCTGAAATCTGAAGCCTGCTGTACCAGCTCTCTGTTTCCTGATGGGCAATCAGAAGCTGTTTTTACAGGCCCCTCTCTTAGTGCTATGAGTGTATGTGTGTGTGTTCTGGAGATTGGAAGTGATTATGTCCTGGCTCTCTGGCTGTCCTGAGCTGGGGTTCAGTAATCACTGCATGCCCAGACAGGACAGACTGTACCGACTGAGAGACAGGGCTGGGGAGAGGCTGAGAGAGATAGGTGGCAAGGACAGACAAGGCCACATACTTCCCTCCTCTTCACCATAGGAGAGAGCAATCAGAGAGAAGAGAGAGACAGACCTCTGTAATAGATTCCTTTTATACTTAGAGATGGAGAGAGTGACTGCATACTCTTCTTTGGAAGGTATTTTTATTCATATATTATTCTATGATAATATATTTATTTAACCTTTATTTAACTATGCAAATCAGTTAAGAATAAATTCTTATTTACAATGACAGCCAAGGAACAGTGGGTTAACTGCCTTGTTCACGGTCAGAACGACAGATTTTTACCTTGTCAGCAACCTTTCGGGTACTGGCCCAATGCTCTAACCACTAGGCTACCTGCCGCCCCAATATGATAGGATAGGATAGAATATGATAGGATAGGATATGATATGATAGGATATGATCGGATAGGATATGATAGAATATGTTAGGATAGGATAGGATATGATAGGATTTGATGTGATAGGATATAATATGATAGGATATGATAGGATAGGATATGATATGATATGATAGGATAGGATATGATAGAATATGATAGGATATGATTGGATTTGATGTGATGTGATACACTTCTAGTGACAATGTCAGTATGCAATTCTTTAGTGAAAAATAGAAGTAACATGAAAAAACAAACACAGTTTTGCGCAGAAAACGTGTTAATTAATTACAATGACCATAATCCATTGTGTGCCTACTTGTCCAGTCTGTGTGGTGCAGACACCGAGTGGGAGAGAAGAGGCAGAAGAATGCACGATCGCGAGGGATAGAGAGCAGTTGCTTCACAACGCTTCTTTACCATAAAATACATAATCTAAGTGACTGATAGCTAGTATTCAGCTGTCATAAAAGTATTCCTTATTAACTTTGAAGACAGCAGCTCTATAGAGACCAGGTGGTGAGGGTAGGCAACAACATCTCCTCCCCGCTGATCCTCAACACGGGGGCCCCACAAGGGTGCGTTCTGAGCCCTCTCCTGTACTCCCTGTTCACCCACGACTGCGTGGCCACGCACGCCTCCAACTCAATCATCAAGTTTGCGGACGACACAACAGTGGTAGGCTTGATTACCAACAACGACGAGACGGCCTACAGGGAGGAGGTGAGGGCCCTCGGAGTGTGGTGTCAGGAAAATAACCTCACACTCAACGTCAACAAAACTAAGGAGATGATTGTGGACTTCAGGAAACAGCAGAGGGAACACCCCCCTATCCACATCGATGGAACAGTAGTGGAGAGGGTAGCAAGTTTTAAGTTCCTCGGCATACACATCACAGACAAACTGAATTGGTCCACTCACACTGACAGCGTCGTGAAGAAGGCGCAGCAGCGCCTCTTCAACCTCAGGAGGCTGAAGAAATTCGGCTTGTCACCAAAAGCACTCACAAACTTCTACAGATGCACAATCGAGAGCATCCTGGCGGGCTGTATCACCGCCTGGTACGGCAACTGCTCCGCCCTCAACCGTAAGGCTCTCCAGAGGGTAGTGAGGTCTGCACAACGCATCACCGGGGCAAACTACCTGCCCTCCAGGACACCTACACCACCCGATGTTACAGGAAGGCCATAAAGATCATCAAGGACATCAACCACCCGAACCACTGCCTGTTCACCCCGCTATCATCCAGAAGGCGAGGTCAGTACAGGTGCATCAAAGCTGGGACTGAGAGACTGAAAAACAGCTTCTATCTCAAGGCTATCAGACTGTTAAACAGCCACCATTGAGTGCCTGCTGCCAACACACTGTCATTGACACTGACCCAACTCCAGCCACTTTAATAATGGGAATTGACGGGAAATGATGTAAATATATCACTAGCCACTTTAAACAATGCTACCTTATATAATGTTACTTACCCTACATTATTCATCTCATATGCATACGTATATACTGTACTCTACATCATCGACTGCATCCTTATGTAATACATGTATCACTAGCCACTTTAACTATGCCACTTTGTTTACTTTGTCTACATACTCATCTCATATGTATATACTGTACTCGATACCATCTACTGTTTGCTGCTCTGTACCATCACTCACTCATATATCCTTATGTACATATTCTTTATCTTCTTACACTGTGTATAAGACAGTAGTTTTAGAATTGTTAGTTAGATTACTTGTTGGTTATCACTGCATTGTCGGAACTAGAAGCACAAGCATTTCGCTACACTCGCATTAACATCTGCTAACCATGTGTATGTGACAAATAAAATTTGATTTGATTTGATGATGACTTGGAATGAAATAATAAAGTCATCAAATAAAACAAATACATATACACAACAACTCAAATATTTGATTACAGTTTTTTACAATCACTTTGGCACTAATTTCGGAACCTTGATGTCATTTTCCACAACTCTAGACACAAAACTCACAACCGATGATCAAAATGCACACTTTATCCAATTGCTTGGATACAATACACAATACTAAGATAATTTGTTCATTGAACTAAAATCACCTGTTCAAAATGACACAACTTAACATCAAAGTATTACCATTTCAAAATGCAATTCACACATTACATCTGAGATCACTGTCTATTCATTTCACTTTTGTTTTTTTATTTTTTTATTTCACCTTTATTTAACCAGGTAGGCAAGTTGAGAACAAGTTCTCATTTACAATTGCGACCTGGCCAAGATAAAGCAAAGCAGTGCGACACATACAACAACACAGAGTTACACATAGAATGAACAAAACATACAGTCAGTAATACAGTAGAAAAAAAGAAAACAAAGTCTATATACAGTGAGTGCAAATAAGGTCAAATAAGGGAGTTAAGGCAATAAATAGGCCATGGTGGCGAAGTAATTACAATATGGCAATTAAACACTGGAATGGTACATGTGCAAAAGATGGATGTGCAAGTAGAGATACTATGGTGCAAAAGGAGCAAAATAAATAAATATACAGATGGGCTATGAACAGGTGCAGTGATCTGTGAGCTGCTCTGACAGCTGGTTCTTAAAGCTAGTGAGGGAGATGGGAATCTCCAGCTTCAGTGATTTTTGCAGTTTGTTCCAGTCAGTGGCAGCAGAGAACTGGAAGGAAAGGCGACCAAATGAGGAATTGGCTTTGGGGGTGACCAGTGAGATATACCTGCTGGAGCGTGCTGCTATGGTGACCAGCGAGCTGAGATAGGGCGGGGCTTTACCTAGCAGAGACTTGTAGATAACCTGTAGCCAGTGGGTTTGGCGATGAGTATGAAGAGAGGGCCAGCCAACAAGAGCGTACAGGTCGCAGTGGTGGGTAGTATATGGGGCTTTGGTGACAAAACGGATGGCACTGTGATAGACTACATCCGGTTTGCTGAGTAGAGTCAAGGATCGGTAGGATGGTCAGTTTTACGAGGGTATGTTTGGCAGCATGAGTGAAGGAAGCTTTGTTGCGAAATAGGAAGCCAATTCTAGATTTAATTTTTGATTGGAGATGCTTAATGTGAGTCTGGAAGGAGAGTTTACTGTCCAGAGTAGTGATGCTGGATGGGCGGGCAGGTGCGGGCAATGATCAGTTGAATAGCATGCATTTAGTTTTATTTGCGTTTAAGAGGAGTTGGAGGCCACGGAAGGAGAGTTGTAATGGCATTGTAGCTCGTCGGGAGGTTAGTTAACACAGTGTCCAAAGAAGGGCCAGAAGTATACAGAATGGTGTCATCTGCGTAGAGGTGGATTAGAGAATCACCAGCAGCAAGAGCGACATCATTGATGAGAGTCGGCCCGAGACTTGAACCCTGTGGCACCCCCATAGAGACTGCCAGAGGTCCGGACAACAGGCCCTCCGATTTGACACACTGAACTCTATCAGAGAAGTAGTTGGTGAACCAGGCGAGGCAATCATTTGAGAAACCAAGGCTGTTGAGTCTGCCAATAAGAATATGGTGATTGACAGAGTGGAAAGCCTTGGCCAGGTCGATGAATACAGCTGCACAGTAATGTCTCTTATCGATGGCGGTTATGATATTGTTTAGGACCCAGAGCGTGGCTGAGGTGCACCCATGTCCAGCTCGGAAACCAGATTGCATAGCGGAGAATGTACGATGTGATTCAAAATGGTCAGTAATCTGTTTGTTAACTTGGCTTTCGAAGACCTTAGAGATGCAGGGTAGGATAGATATAGGTCTGTAGCAGTTTGGGTCTTGAGTGTCTCCCCCTTTGAAGAGGGGGATGACCGCGGCAGCTTTCCAATCTTTGGGAATCTCAGACGATACGAAAGAGAGGTTGAACAGGCTAGTAATAGGGGTTGCAACAATTTCGGCAGATCATTTAAGAAAGAGAGCGTCCAGATTGTCTAGCCCGGCTGATTTGTAGGGGTCCAGATTTTGCAGCTCTTTCAGAACATCAGCTATCTGGATATGGGTGAAGGAGAAATGGTGGGGGCTTGGGAGGGTTGGGTCATTACAGTGATCTAACTATCAATTGATACAACTGCTCAAAATGATAAGTAACTGTTGCATTACTCTTAATGCATAGTTTTATGGAAACAGACAAAAAATATTCCGTTTAGATCATGAAAGTTTCAGGATAACGAGATCCATTGACACCAATTACCGTGGAACATGAACCAATTAAACTACATTATCTATGGATGTAATATTTCATCATCATTCTTTATCAGACACTGTTTCAATGGTCTAATGTACCACTTTTCCAGACCATGTTTTCAGATTTGACATTACTGTACACTCACCGGCCACTTTATTAGGTACACCTATCTAGTACTGGGTAGGACCCCCTTTTGCCTCCACAACAGCCTGAATTATTCACGGTGTTGCCCACCACTGTTTTAAACAGCTGTTATTTGAGTATTTGTGGCCTTTCTGTTAGCTTGAATGAGTCTGGACATTCTCCTCTGACCTCTCTCATTAACAAGGTGTTTTGTCCACAGAACTGCCGCTCACTGAATGTGTTTTGTTTATCGCACCATTCTCTGTAAACTCTAGAGATTGTAGTGCATATAAATCCCAGGAAGGCAGCTGTTTCTGAGACCCTGGAATCACCATGTGTGGCATCAATAATCATACCCACGGTCAGTTGCTTAGATTACGCATCTTGCCCGTTCTAATGCTTGGTCAAACAACATATAAAGCTCTCTACTCTATATACTCTATATATTGAGTTGCAGGCAGCCACATGATTCACTGTTCGACTGTAACCTTCCTTGATGAGCTAAATCAGGTCTGTAGAGCTGAAGGTATGACCTATGTCATTGTGTGGGATAATGTCAGGTTCCACCATGCTCAAATGGTGCAAGCAAGGTTTCAGGCCCATCCACAATTTACCACCCTGTACTTACCCCCATACTCTCCTTTCCTAAAAACCCGATTGAGGAATTTTTCTCCACATGGAGGTGGAAGGTATATGATAGGCGACATGAACAACCCGCCCTTCTCCAGGCCATGGATGACCCATGTAATGACATCACGGCAGACCAGTGTCAGGCCTGGATTCACCTGAAGATTCTTCCCAAGATGTTTGGCTAATGAAAACATCCATTGTGATGTGGATGAGAACCTGTGGCCAAATCCACAAGACAGGGTCTCCACTAGTCCTTTTACAGTGATGTATTTACGTGTACTACCATAATGAAACATGTATCACATATTTTGTACTACAATATTTAATGATTGAACGAACTACACAGTGAAACTATGGTATTTCATGATAAATTAGTTATTTGAACCAATGATTCTCCAAGTGCAAGGTTTCTTTAAAGATATGAATGCACAATGAAATGTTTTTAACATTGGACAGCCTGTGTTACAAGTGATGACCGTTTTGAGTTTTGTGTCTAGAGTATTGAAAAATGATCACAAGGTTCTGAAATTAGTGCCAAAGGGATTGTAAAAAATCCCTGCTAGTAGCATCAATAATAAGACAAATATTAATAACATCTACTGTGCTGCACCCCTCCCTCCCTCCTCTCCTGTTCCCTCCTCTCCCCCTCCCTTCCCTCCACTCCACTTCCTCCCTCCCTCCATCCTCTCCTCTCCCCCTCCCAACCTCCCTCCCTCCCTCCCTCCCTCCCTCCTCTCCCCTCCCCTCCCTTCCCTCCGCTCCACTCCCTCCCTCCTCTCCTCTCCCCCTCCCTTCCCTCCGCACCCCTCCCTCCCCTTCCCTCCTCTCCTCTCCTCTCCTCTCCTCTCCTCTCCTCTCCCTCCCTCCCTCCCTCCCTCCCTCCCTCCCTCCCTCCCTCCCTCCCTCCCTCTCCGCTCCACTCTCTTCTCTCCTCTCCTCTCCTCTCCTCTCCTCTCTTCTCCTCTCCCCTCCCCCTCTCTTCCATCCACTCCGCTCCACTCCCTCCCTCCCTCTCCTCTCCACCCTCTTCATGACATCCTGTCCAGTACAGAGGACCATAACTCTGTGTGTTCTGACCCTGACAGGCTACAACATAAAACACTCCATTTCAAAGACATAAAGAGGCCTTTACTGGATTACATGTCAGACAACGCTCCCCCTGATAGGACCAGCCGTTCTCCATTTACATCAGTGTGTGTGTGTGTGTGTGTGTGTGTGTGTGTGTGTGTGTGTGTGTGTGTGTGTGTGTGTGTGTGTGTGTGTGTGTGTGTGTGTGTGTGTGTGTGTGTGTGTGTGTGTGTGTGTGTGTGTGTGTCTGGGCAGACGCTCAACACGGGAATCTAATTAGGACTGGGGACAGATACTGCCAAGGCATCAATGGACGAGGCAGAAAGAGGAGAGATGTTCAATAGAAAATAGTCATCTGACACATCCTGTTCTTTTGAGGGGTAATCCTTCTACAAGAAACATGGACCATCTCTTGGAGGAATAATTGACTTGCTGAATAGTACTCATCTAGAGTATGTTGTAGGAAGTGTCTGTTGATGCTTTCTAGAGGAAATAAGTGTTTGTGCATTTTTGTGTAAGGCCTCCCGTCTGGACTATTTATCTACCTCTGTCAATGGTGTGTGAGTGTATGAATGTGTGTGAAAGAGAGAGAGATACAAGACAGTCATGATTTTGAAGGGTTGCTTTACATCTCTGTGAATTGAGGAGCTTGGCAGTGCAGACAGCTGGCTGCTTCCTCAGTGTCACTGCCACACAAACACTCTACCATTCATACTCTACTTGGAAAACGGAACACAGTTTTTTCTCCCTCCATCATTCTGCTATAAATTGTTATTAGTTAGTGTGTCAGGATACAGTGTAGTGATGGTGGTGGTGGTGGTGGTGGATATTGTGTTTGCTTGATTATCCTTCCTCTGTGCAATCAAGGTCACCTAATTTAGCTAGTGGTATACTTCCTGGTCCCCTCACCATTACATAAGCACACTCCCACCTCGTACACTTTCTCCTCCCTCAACTGATCCACAATCAGCTCCTCATACCTGTAACCATGAGACCCTAGCTTCATGTCATCATCTCAGCTCAACTCTAACCCTAGTCATAACCCCAACCCTAGCTTCATGTCATCAGCCCAGCTCAACTCTAACCCTAGTCATAACCCCAACCCTAGCTTCATGTCATCACCCCAGCTCAACTCTAACCCTAGTCATAACCCTAACCCTAACTTCATGTCATCACCCCAGCTCAACTCTAACCCTAGTCATAATCCTAACCCTAACTTCATGTCATCACCCCAGCTAAACTCTAACCCTAGCCATAACCCTAACCCTAACTTCATGTCATCACCCCAGCTCAACTCTAACCCTAGCCATAACCCTAACCCTAACTTCATGTCATCACCCCAGCTCAACTCTAACTAACCCTAGCCATAACCCTAACCCTAACTTCATGTCATCACCCCAGCTCAACTCTAACCCTAGCCATAACCCTAACCCTAACTTCATGTCATCACCCCAGCTCAACTCTAACCCTAGCCATAACCCTAACCCTAACTTCATGTCATCACCCCAGCTCAACTCTAACCCTAGCCATAACCCTAACCCTAACTTCATGTCATCACCCCAGCTCAACTCTAACCCTAGTCATAATCCTAACCCTAACTTCATGTCATCACCCCAGCTCAACTCTAACCCTAGTCATAACACTAACCCTAACTTCATGTCATCACCCCAGCTCAACTCTAACCCTAGCCATAACCCTAACCCTAACTTCATGTCATCACCCCAGCTCAACTCTAACCCTAGCCATAACCCTAACCCTAACTTCATGCCATCACCCCAGCTCAACTCTAACCCTAGTCATAACCCTAACCCTAGCCTCATGTCATCACCCCAGCTCAACTCTAACCCTAGCCATAACCCTAACCCTAACTTCATGTCATCACCCCAGCTCAACTCTAATCCTAGCCATAACCCTAACCCTAACTTCATGTCATCACCCCAGCTCAACTCTAACCCTAGCCATAACCCTAACCCTAACTTCATGTCATCACCCCAGCTCAACTCTAACCCTAGCCATAACCCTAACCCTAACTTCATGTCATCACCCCAGCTCAACTCTAACCCTAGCCATAACCCTAACCCTAACTTCATGTCATCAGCCCAGCTCAACTCTAACCCTAACTTCATGTCATCACCCCAGCTCAACTCTAACCCTAGCCATAACCCTAACCCTAACTTCATGTCATCACCCCAGCTCAACTCTAACCCCAGTCATAATCCTAACCCTAACTTCATGTCATCACCCCAGCTCAACTCTAACCCTAGCCTTAACCCTAACCCTAACTTCATGTCATCACCCCAGCTCACCTCTAACCCTAGCCATAACCCTAACCCTAACTTCATGTCATCACCCCAGCTCACCTCTAACCCTAGCCATAACCCTAACCCTAACTTCATGTCATCACCCCAGCTCAACTCTAACCCTAGCCATAACCCTAACCCTAACTTCATGTCATCACCCCAGCTCAACTCTAACCCTAGCCATAACCCTAACCCTAGCTTCATGTCATCACCCCAGCTCAACTCTAACCCTAGTCATAACCCTAAACCTAACTTCATGTCATCACCCCAGCTCAACTCTAACCCTAGCCATAACCCTAACCCTAACTTCATGTCATCACCCCAGCTCAACTCTAACCCTAGCCATAACCCTAACCCTAACTTCATGTCATCACCCCAGCTCAACTTTAACCCTAGCCATAACCCTAACCCTAACTTCATGTCATCACCCCAGCTCAACTCTAACCCTAGCCATAACCCTAACCCTAGCTTCATGTCATCACCCCAGCTCAACTGTAACCCTAGCCATAACCCTAACCCTAGCTTCATGTCATCACCCCAGCTCAACTCTAACCCTAGCCATAACCCTAACCCTAACTTCATGTCATCACCCCAGCTCAACTCTAACCCTAGCCATAACCCTAACCCTAGCTTCATGTCATCACCCCAGCTCAACTCTAACCCTAGTCATAACCCTAACCCTAGCTTCATGTCATCACCCCAGCTCAACTCTAACCCTAGCCATAACCCTAACCCTAGCTTCATGTCATCACCCCAGCTCAACTCTAACCCTAGCCATAACCCTAACCCTAACTTCATGTCATCACCCCAGCTCAACTCTAACCCTAGCCATAACCCTAACCCTAACTTCATGACATCACCCCAGCTCAACTCTAACCCTAGCCATAACCCTAACCCTAACTTCATGTCATCACCCCAGCTCAACTCTAACCCTAGCCATAACCCTAACCCTAACTTCATGTCATCACCCCAGCTCAACTCTAACCCTAGTCATAACCCTAACCCTAGCTTCATTTCATCACCCCCAGCTCAACTCTAACCCTAGCCATAACCCTAACCCTAGCTTCATGTCATCACCCCAGCTCAACTCTAACCCTAGCCATAACCATAACCCTAGCTTCATTTCATCACCCCCAGCTCAACTCTAACCCTAGCCATAACCATAACCCTAGCTTCATTTCATCACCCCCAGCTCAACTCTAACCCTAGCCATAACCATAACCCTAGCTTCATTTCATCACCCCCAGCTCAACTCTAACCCTAGCCATAACCATAACCCTAGCTTCATGTCATCACCCCAGCTCAACTCTAACCCTAGCCATAACCCTAACCCTAGCTTCATTTCATCACCCCCAGCTCAACTCTAACCCTAGCCATAACCCTAACCCTAACTTCATGTCATCACCCCAGCTCAACTCTAACCCTAGCCATAACCCTAACCCTAACTTCATGTCATCACCCCAGCTCAACTCTAACCCTAGCCATAACCCTAACCCTAACTTCATGTCATCACCCCAGCTCAACTCTAACCCTAGCCATAACCCTAACCCTAACTTCATGTCATCACCCCAGCTCAACTCTAACCCTAGTCATAACCCTAACCCTAGCTTCATGTCATCACCCCCAGCTCAACTCTAACCCTAGCCATAACCCTAACCCTAGCTTCATGTCATCACCCCCAGCTCAACTCTAACCCTAGTCATAACCCTAACCCTAGCTTCATGTCATCACCCCCAGCTCAACTCTAACCCTAGCCATAACCCTAACCCTAGCTTCATGTCATCACCCCCAGCTCAACTCTAACCCTAGCCATAACCCTAACCCTAGCTTCATGTCATCACCCCCAGCTCAACTCTAACCCTAGCCATAACCCTAACCCTAGCTTCATGTCATCACCCCAGCTCAACTCTAACCCTAGCCATAACCCTAACCCTAGCTTCATGTCATCACCCCAGCTCAACTCTAACCCTAGCCATAACCCTAACCCTAGCTTCATGTCATCACCCCAGCTCAACTGTAACCCTAGCCATAACCCTAACCCTAGCTTCATGTCATCACCCCCAGCTCACCTCTAAGTTGTACGATGGCACCTGAGCAGAAGGCAGACGTTTTACGTGCCCCCAAAGAATTGTGTTTTATTTTTATCAGTGTTGTTTGTAACTTGTGTTTTTACTCATTTTGTACATAATTTTGCTGCTACCGTCTCTTATGACCGAAAATAAGTTCTAGACATCAGGACTGTGATTACTCACCACGGACTAGCAGAATACTTTTTCATCTTTCACGACTCTGACAAGCCCAAGGCGGAGGATATTTGGCTCCCTCGGGAACAGGCCCCGACACCAGTGATCTGCGTGAAGAAGAGGTGGAGAAAGAGAGGCCGGAGAGCGGGCTGCCTTCTTAGAAGTCGGAGGCGATCGAATAAACGCCCACTTCCCTCAATTCTGCTAGCAAACATGCAATCTTTGGACAATAAAATTTATGACTTACGGGGAAGATTAAACTACCAACAGGACATTAAAAACTGTAACATCTTATGCTTCACGGAGTCGTGGCTGAACGACGACAATATCAACAACAGCTGGTGCGGAATATCTAAGGACGTCTACCTGACGTTTACCTGAGGTAGAGTTTCTCATGATAAGCTTTAGATAACACTACCTACCGAGAAAGTTTTAATCTGTATTCTTTGTAGCTGTTTACCTACCACCATAGTCAGAGTCTGGCACTAAGACAGCATTGAATGAGCTGTATTCCGCCATAAGCAAACAAGAAAACGCTCAACCAGAGGCGGCACTCTAAGTAGTCAGGGAATTTAATGCAGGGAAACGTTTTACCAAATTTCTATCAGCATGTTAAATGTGCAACCAGAGGGAAAAGCACTCTGGACCACCTATAGTCCACACACAGAGATGCATACAAAGCTCTCCCTCGCCCTCCATTTGGCAAATCTGACCATAATTCCATCCTCCTGATTCCTGCTTACAAGCAAAAAGTAAAGCAGGAAGCACCAATGACTAGATAAAAAAGTGGTCAGATGAAGCAGATGCTAAACTACAGGACTCTTTTGCTAGAACAGACAGGAATATGTTCTGGGATTCCTCCAATGGCATTGAGGAGTACACCACATCTGTCATTGGCTTCATCAATAAGTGCATCGATGACATCGTCCCCACAGTGACCGTAAGTACATACCCCAACCAGAAGCCATGGATTACAGGCAGCATCCGCACTGAGCTAAAGGCTAGAGCTGCCGCTTTCAAGGAGGGTACTCTAACCCGGAAGCTTAGAAGAAATACCGCTATGCCCTCAGACCAACCATCGTCACAGGCAAAGTGCCAATACTGGACTAAGATCGAGTCGTACTACACTAGCTCTGACGCTCGTCGGATGTGGCAGGGCCTGCAAACCATTACAGACTACAAAGGGAAGCACAGCCAAGAGTTGCCCAGTGACACGAGCCAACCGGACGAGATAAACTTCTATGTACGCTTCGAGGCAAATAACACTGAAACATAAATGAGAGCACCATATGTATCGGAAGACTGTGTGATCACACTCTCCACAGCCGATGTGAGTAAGACCTTTAGACAGGTCAACATTCACAAGGGCCAGGGCCAGATGGATTACCAGGACTTGTACTGCGAGCATGCCCTAACCAACTAGCAAGTGTCTTCACTCACATGTTCAACCTCTCCCTGTCCGTATCTGTAATACCAATATGTTTTAAGCAGACCACCATAGTGCCTGTGCCCAAGAACACTAAGGTAACCTGCCTAAATTACTACCAACCTGTAGCACTCACGTCTGTAGCCATGAAGTACTTTGAATGGCTGGTAATGGCTCACATCAACACCATCATCCCAGAAACCCTAGACCCACTCCAATTTGCATACCGCTCCAACAGATCCACAGATAATGCAGTCTCTATTGCGATCCACACTGCCCTTCCCACCTGGACAAAAGGAACACCTATGTGAGAATGCTATTCATTGACTACAGCTCAGCGTTCAACACCATGGAACCTTCAAAGCTCATCAATAAGCTAAGAACCCTGGGACCAAACACCTCCCTCTGCAACTGGATCCTGGACTTCCTGGCGGGCCAACCCCAGGTGGTAAGGGTAGGTAACAACACATCCGCCACGCTGATCCTCAACACAGGTGCCCCTCAGGGGTGTGTGCTCATCCCCCTCCTGTACTCCCTGTTCACTCATGACTGAATGGTCGGGCACAACACCAACACCATCATTAAATTTGCCGATGACATAACAGTGGTAGAACCTGATCACCCACAACAACGAGACAGCCTAGGACAACAACCTATCCCTCAGCGTGATCAAGACAAATGAGATGATCGTGGACTACAGGAAAAAGAGGACCAAGCACGCCTCCATTCTCATCAACGGGAGCAGGTTGAGAGCTTCAAGTTCCTTGGTGTCCACATTACCAACAAACTAACATGGTCCAAGCACACCATGACAGTCGTGAAGCAGGCACAACAAAACCTATTCCCCCTCAGGAGACTGAAAAGATTTGGCATGGGTCCTCAGATCCTCAAAAGGTTCTACAGCTGCACCATCGAGAGCATCACTGCCTGGTATGGCAACTGCTCGGCCTCTGACCTCAAGGCCCTACAAAGGGTAGTGCAAACGGCCCAGTACATCACTGGGGCCAAGCTTCCTGCCATCCAGGACCTCTATACCAGGCGGTGTCAGAGAAAGGCCCCAAAAATTGTCAAAGACTCCAGCCACCCTAGTCATAGACTGTTCTCTTTACTACCGTACGGCAAGTGGTAACGGAGCGCCAAGTCTAGGTCCAACCCTAACCATAACCATAACCCTAGCCATAACCCTAACCCTAACCCCAATTCTAGTCATAACATCAAGCCTAGCCCTAACCCCAAGCCTAGCCATAATCCCAAACCTAGCCATAACCCTAACCCTAGCCATAACCCTAACCCTAACCCTAGCCATAACGCTAACCCTAACCCTAACCCTAGCCAGAACCCTAACCCTAGTCATAACCCTAACCCTAGCCATAACCATAACCCTAGCCATAATCCCAAACCTAGCCATAACCCTAATCCTAGCCATAACCCTAACCATAGCCCTAACCCCAAGCCTAGCCATAACATCAAGCCTAGCCCTAACCCCAAGCCTAGCCATAATCCCAAACCTAGCCATAACCCTAACCCTAGCCATAACCCTAACCCTAACCCTAACCCTAGCCATAACGCTAACCCTAACCCTAACCCTAGCCAGAACCCTAACCCTAGTCATAACCCTAACCCTAGCCATAACCATAACCCTAGCCATAATCCCAAACCTAGCCATAACCCTAATCCTAGCCATAACCCTAACCATAGCCCTAACCCCAAGCCTAGCCATAACATCAAGCCTAGCCCTAACCCCAAGCCTAGCCATAATCCCAAACCTAGCCATAACCCTAACCCTAGCCATAACCCTAACCCTAACCCTAACCCTAGCCATAACGCTAACCCTAACCCTAACCCTAGCCAGAACCCTAACCCTAACCCTAACCCTAGCCATAACCATAACCCTAGCCATAATCCCAAACCTAGCCATAACCCTAATCCTAGCCATAACCCTAACCATAGCCCTAACCCCAAGCCTAGCCATAACATCAAGCCTAGCCATAGCCCCAAGCCTAGCCATAATCCCAAACCTAGCCATAACCCTAACCCTAGCCATAACCCTAACCCTAGCCCTAGCCCCAAGCCTAGCCATAATCCCAAACCTAGCCATAACCCTAACCCTAGCCATAACCCTAACCCTAGCCATAACCCTAACCCTAACCCTAGCCATAACCATAACCCTAACCCTAGCCAGAAACCTAACACTAGCCATAAACCTAACCCTAGCCATAACCATAACCCTAACCCTGGCAATAACCCTAAAGCTAGCCATAATCCTAAACCCTGGCCCAAACCCCAAGCCTAGCCATAACCTCAAGCCTAGCTATAACCCTAACCCTAGCCATGACCCTGTGTATGAAGGACTGAAAAGAAGCCAACATTGTGTGTGACTATGCGTGCATATGTGTGTCTGTGGCTGCGGATGGGGACTGGTGGGGATGACAGGAGGACCTGGCTTCTTTCAGCAGCAAGATGGAGAGAGGTCAAAGTTCAACTCGGAAGTGAGAGAAAGATGCTCTCGGTGAGAGGGAAAGGAAAAACAGAGATCTGAGAGAGAGAAAAAGAGAGAGATGAAATGAGGATAGAGGGATGAATAGAGGAGAGAGATGCTGAACATGGAGTGAGATAGACGCTGATAGAAAACAACAAATGCAGGAAGGTGGAAAATGCTTCAGCTCTCACAGTCTCACGTCAGAATTCATCCATATTTGTTCCAAACGTAAGGTTAGGGTTTTAAGGTTAGTGTTAGGTTTAGGTATTAACTCTGAATTCTTAAGGTTAGGCATTAACTCTCAATGGTTAAGGTTAGGCATTAACTCTCAATGGTTAAGGTTAGGCATTAACTCTCAATGGTTAAGGTTAGGCATTAACTCTCAATGGTTAGGGTTAGGCATTAACTCTCAATGGTGAAGGTTAGGCATTAACTCTCAATGGTTAAGGTTAGGCATTAACTCTCAATGGTTAAGGTTAGGCATTAACTCTCAATGGTTAAGGTTAGGGTAAGGTTTGGGAAAGACTTTGTATAACAAATAATCAAAACAACTTTCTATCGCTGGATTTGAATATGCAGCCTTTGGAAGCTAATTTGGATGCAGATATTCACGTACATCCGACATCCCCGTCCACGACACCCTAGCAAAACTCAAACCTACTTGAAGGTAGCAGTGCTCAGTGTTGCCCCTAGTGGCCGGTTTCAACGTCATCTCCTGACCTCCTCAGACGTGGATGGACATCCAATACTGACTTGTATCACAGGTGACCTGGCTGGAAAAAATTGGGGTGAGAAGGAGAATGAAAGCAAGGCAAGGGAGAGAAATGGGAGGAGTAAATAAAGTGTTTATAGAATCAAAAGAACAGTCTTGTTCTTACATCTTAGTAAATACAGCTGATAGGATGAACTGAGAAAGACTCCCACTATGACATTATATCTCACACGAACAGGCCCCAGGTCAGGACAAATATCTTGCCTTAATCAATCATGTCACAGCTCCATGAGGAAGTGGTGTGAAACAGCAGAGATCAACCAGCTGTCTACCACTCACACACTTGCGCAAAAACAGACAGACAGACACACACACACACACACGCACGGACATACTCGCTCGCACGCACACACACGCACGCACACTTCATTAAGCATAAAATCAACACCTCTAATCGCCAATGACGTGGTATTTCCTGTCCTTCTGACACATGTGCCACCCAGTCCCCCTTCAACAATTGTCTCAAATGGTCTTGAATATACCTGTACAATAGGCGTACAGGAAAGGCTTGTTGATGTACTAGTGGGAAAATAGTGATACTAATACAGACATTCATAGGGGGCATGCGTACACACACACACACACACACACACACGCACACACACACACACACACACACACACACACACACACACACACACACACACACACACACACACACACACACACACACACACACACACACACAAACAAAACACACACACACACACACACACAGATATAATCTCAATGCCTGATGTTGATATAGTTCTCAAACCGCAATGAATCATGGGACGGAACATAAAGTAAACAATGCCAAAATGAAAGGACTCCCCGAAGACATCAAAGTCATGCTTATCGAATGACAAGCTTCCCACCCAGATCACATGTCAGGGGAGTGTGAGGCTAAATAGAGACAGTAGGAATAGACGCAGCAAGCTAACAGAAACCCTACCAGTCCTAACATGCATAAGCCTACATGGTCCCCCTGCATCAGATAAACATTTAGTCACCTCTCAGTCACTTCTTACTAGAGCCTGTCCATCCTCCAGTTGCCAAGGCTTCATGGTTGTGGAATGGAATGGAGGCACAAATGCACACACATTCCGTATACATGCATACACACGTACAAGCTTACTGTTACACACATAGACACAGACACAAGTACAGTGCACGCATGAAGACACATATGTGCACTGGCAAAGACACACTACCTCAGTGATTTCCCTACAGACTACCTGTACGCTGCAGAAAAACACAGGTCATTTGTGTGCTGCCTCTCCTCTGCTGACAGAGGGGCATTTGGAACCAGTCATCTCCTGATCACATCCCTTCTCTGCTCCACCACGCTATGCCAAGATTCTGGCCCAGGTGCCCTGGCCATCCCAAGATGCCAATCAGGCACACAGACCTTGTGCCCAGGCCACTGAAGAGTTTCAGTGACAAATGTCTCCCCAAAGCCTTGTTAACCCTGTTAACCCTGCACATGTCACCATGGGTGCATGTCAGAAAGAGAGAAAGGGAAAGAGACAGTGACAGAGAGAGAGGAAAAGAAAGAGAGAGAGAGAGATAGATTGTGTGTCCCTTTGCAAGTGCACATAACTGTGTGAGTCCCTATGTGTGTGTGTGTGTGTGTGTGTGTGTGTGTGTGTGTGTGTGTGTGTGTGTGTGTGTGTGTGTGTGTGTGTGTGTGTGTGTGTGTGTTTCTGTGTGTGTGTTTCTGTGTGTGTGAGTGTATGTGTGTGTGTGCGTGTGTCCCTATGTGCATGTGTGTGTGTGTGTGTGTGCATGTGTGTGTGTGTGTGTGTGTGTGTGTGTGTGTGTGTGTGTGTGTGTGTGTGTGTGTGTGTGTGTGTGTGTGTGTGTGTCTGTACATCTGGTGTGGGCCAGGGCTGTATGCATGGCTGATCCAGCTCTAGGTCACTGGGGGTCTGTGTGAGGTCATGCACAATCTCTCTCCCATATGGAGCGAAGGCAGAAGGGAGGACAGGACAGGCTACTACTCAATGCCAGGGTAATGGAGGGGGAAGTACGGGCCACTAAACCATGGCAGAGGACAGGGGGGGGGGGTATTGTCCACTAAACCAGGGCGAGGGGGGGGGGACAGGCCACTAAACCAGGACAGGAGACAGGAGTGGGGGGAGGGGGGCAGAATGGGCTTAATATAGCCACTCCCCTGAGAGGGGTAATAAATAGTCACTCTTCATATCACTGATATCCCCCTGAGAGGGGTAATTAATAGTCACTCTTCATATCACTTATACCCTGAGAGGGGTAATTAATAGTCACTCTTCATATCACTGATACCCCCTGAGAGGGGTAATTAATAGTCACTCTTCATATCACTGATACCCCCCTGAGAGGGGTAATTAATAGTCACTCTTCATATCACTGATACCCCCTGAGAGGGGTAATTAATAGTCACTCTTCATATCACTTATAGCCACTCTTCATATCACTGATACCCCCTGAGAGGGGTAATTAATAGTCCCTCTTCATATCACTGATACCCCCTGAGAGGGGTAATTAATAGTCACTCTTCATATCACTAATACCCCCCTGAGAGGGGTAATTAATATTCACTCTTCATATCATAGATACCCTCTGAGAGGGGTAATTAATAGTCACTCTTCATATCACGAATACCCCCCTGAGAGGGGTAATTAATATTCACTCTTCATATCATAGATACCCCCTGAGAGGGGTAATTAATATTCACTCTTCATATCATAGATACCCCCTGAGAGGGGTAATTAATATTCACTCTTCATATCATAGATACCCCCTGAGAGGGGTAATTAATATTCACTCTTCATATCATAGATACCCCCTGAGAGGGGTAATTAATATTCACTCTTCATATCATAGATACCCCCTGAGAACTGGCAACTGGGGATGCCTTGACACACACCTATCATGGCAGGTGTGTGTGATGTGTGTCCGTGTGTGTGGATGACAAAGACACTTAAACACACATATGTATCAATTGCAATCGAAGCTTCCCATGTATTTGTTCATTAATGTACACCAATTAAATGTTAACCAGTCCATGGATTTGTATAATTTAACACAGTCAAGTTTCACATGCAACTACAGTTCTGGAAACTGTAGTTGCATACTGTAGTGTGTCTCATAGTAGACTAAACCACAGTACTATAAATCATATATCCCCTCTTGGACAGATCCATCCCCTTCCCCTATCCTGTGCTTGTGGTTTGGGCCAGCAGCTGCTGAGCAGATAGAGCAGGAAGTGGAGGGGGACAGAGAGAGGGAACCGGGGGAAGAAGAGAAGCTGAAAATGAGATTGGACAGATTAGATTGCCTGATTGAGCAATTAGCTATCGTCTCCATCATTTGACCCCGGCCTCGTGGCATCTGCCACTGACAGACACACACTGACAGACAAACACTGACAGACACATGCTGACAGACACACACTGACAGACACACACTGACAGACACACTGACAGACACACACTGACAGACACACACTGACAGACACATGCTGACAGACACACACTGACAGACACACACTGACAGACACACTGACAGACACACACTGACAGACACACACTGACAGACACATGCTGACAGACACACACTGACAGACACACTGACAGACACACACTGACAGACACACTGACAGACACACACTGACAGACACAGTGACAGACACACACTGACAGACACACTGACAGACATACTGACAGGCACACTGACAGACACACTGACAGACACACTGACAGACACACACTGACAGACACACTGACAGACACACACTGACAGACACACTGACAGACACACTGACAGACACACTGACAGACACACACTGACAGACACACTGACAGACACACACTGACAGACACACTGACAGACACACACTGACAGACACACACTGACAGACACACCGACAGACATACTGACAGACACACTGACAGACACACACTGACAGACACACTGACAGACACACTGACAGACACACACTGACAGACACACACTGACAGACACACACTGACAGACACACTGACAGACACACACTGACACACACACTGACAGACACACTGACAGACAGACTGACAGACACACTGACAGACACTGACAGACACACTGACACACACTGACACACTGACAGACACACTGACAGACACACTGACAGACACACTGACAGACACAATGACACACACTGACAGACACACTGACAGACACACTGACAGACACACACTGACAGACACACTGACACACACTGACAGACACACTGACAGACACACTGACAGACACACACTGACAGACACACTGACAGACACACTGACAGACACACTGACACACACTGAAAGACACACTGACAGACACACTGACAGACACACTGACACACACTGAAAGACACACTGACAGACACACACTGACAGACACACCGACAGACACACACTGACAGACACACCGACAGACACACACTGACAGACACACCGACAGACACACACTGACAGACACACTGACAGACATACTGACAGACACACTGACAGACACACACTGACAGACACACTGACAGACACACACTGACAGACACACACTGACAGACACACACTGACAGACACACACTGACAGACATACTGACACACACTGACAGACACACACTGACAGACACACACTGACAGACACACACTGACAGACACACTGACAGACACACACTGACAGACACACTGACAGACAGACACACACTGACAGACACACACTGACAGACACACTGACAGACACACTGACAGACACACACTGACAGACACACACTGACAGACACACTGACAGACACACACTGACAGACACACTGTGACAGACACACTGACAGACACACACTGACAGACACACACTGACAGACACACACTGACAGACACACTGACAGACACACTGACTGACAGACACACACTGACAGACACACACAGACACACTGACAGACACACTGACAGACACACACTGACAGACACACTGACAGACACACTGACAGACTGACACACACTGACAGACACACACTGACAGACACACTGACAGACACACTGACAGACACACACTGACAGACACACTGACAGACACACTGACAGACACACTGACAGACACACTGACACACACTGACAGACACACTGACAGACAGACACACACTGACAGACACACAGACTGACAGACACACTGACAGACACACTGACAGACACACACTGACAGACACACTGACAGACACACTGACAGACAGACTGACAGACACACTGACAGACACACTGACAGACACACACTGACAGACACACACTGACAGACACACTGACAGACACACACTGACAGACACACACTGACAGACACACTGACAGACACACTGACAGACACACACACACTGACAGACACACACTGACAGACACACTGACAGACACACTGACAGACACACTGACAGACACACACTGACAGACACACTGACACACACTGACAGACACACTGACAGACACACACTGACAGACACACTGACAGACACACACTGACAGACACACTGACAGACAGACACACACTGACAGACACACTGACAGACACACACTGACAGACACACTGACAGACACACACTGACAGACACACTGACAGACACACTGACAGACACACTGACACACACACTGACAGACACACACTGACAGACACACACTGACAGACACACTGACACACTGACAGACACACTGACACACTGACACAGACACACACTGACAGACACACTGACAGACACACTGACAGACACACACTGACAGACACACTGACACACAGACACACACTGACCAGACACACTGACAGACACACACACACTGACACACACTGACAGACACACTGACAGACACACACTGACAGACACACTGACAGACACACTGACAGACACACTGACAGACAGACACACTGACAGACACACACTGACAGACACACTGACAGACACACTGACAGACACACTGACAGACACACTGACAGACACACTGACAGACACACTGACAGACACACTGACAGACACACACTGACAGACACACTGACAGACACACTGACAGACACACTGACACACACTGACACACACTGACAGACACACTGACAGACACACTGACACACACTGACAGACACACTGACAGACACACACTGACAGACACACACTGACAGACACACTGAAAGACACACTGACAGACACACTGACACACACTGAAAGACACACTGACAGACACACACTGACAGACACACACTGACAGACAGACACACACTGACAGACACACTGACAGACACACTGACAGACACACTGACAGACACACTGACAGACACACTGAAAGACACACTGACAGACACACTGACAGACACACTGACAGACACACTGACAGACACACTGACACACACTGAAAGACACACTGACAGACACACACTGACTGTATCTCTGCATCGCCGCTCACACACAGAGAGGGGAAATATGTTGCTTGCTTCAGGGTACGTATGTGAGTGAGAGCATGTGAGTTACAGAGTTAGTTAAAATAGCTTTCATGAATAAGAGCTTGTCATCCCCGCTATCCTGCTTGTACAGTAATATTTGAATTTCTCTAATGTACTTGTATGTACAAGGCATTCAGGAAATATAACTGCCATAACTCCACCATGTTGTCCTCCAACCCTAACCATTACCTTTAGGTGTAACTCTCCACAATAATCCACCATGTTGTCCTCCAACCCTAACCATTACCTTTAGGTGTAACTCTCCACAATAATCCACCATGTTGTCCTCCAACCCTAACCATTACCTTTAGGTCTAACTCTCCACAATAATCCACCATGTTGTCCTCCAACCCTAACCATTACCTTTAGGTGTAACTCTCCACAATAATCCACCATGTTGTCCTCCAACCCTAACCATTACCTTTAGGTCTAACTCTCCACAATAATCCACCATGTTGTCCTCCAACCCTAACCATTACCTTTAGGTGTAACTCTCCACAATAATCCACCATGTTGTCCTCCAACCCTAACCATTACCTTTAGGTCTAACTCTCCACAATAATCCACCATGTTGTCCTCCAACCCTAACCATTACCTTTAGGTCTAACTCTCCACAATAATCCACCATGTTGTCCTCCAACCCTAACCATTACCTTTAGGTGTAACTCTCCACAATAATCCACCATGTTGTCCTCCAACCCTAACCATTACCTTTAGGTCTAACTCTCCACAATAATCCACCATGTTGTCCTCCAACCCTAACCATTACCTTTAGGTCTAACTCTCCAATGAGAACCACTACAGTGTACAGTATATGATGAATTGGTGGCCTTGCTTGGAGATCTCTTTCTCACATAATGGTACTTAGTATAGTTTAGGGAGTACAGAGGGACAGGGCAGAGGGACAGGGCAGAGGGACAGAGCAGAGGGACAGGGCAGAGGGACAGGGCAGAGGGACAGAGCAGAGGGACAGAGCAGAGGGGCAGTGCAGAGGGACAGAGCAGAGGGACAGTGCAGAGGGACAGAGCAGAGGGACAGAGCAGAGGGACAGGGCAGAGGGACAGAGCAGAGGGACAGGGCAGAGGGACAGAGCAGAGGGACAGGGCAGAGGGACAGAGCAGAGGGGCAGAGGGACAGAGCAGAGGGACAGGGCAGAGGGACAGAGCAGAGGGACAGGGCTGAGGGACAGAGCAGAGGGGCAGAGGGACAGAGCAGAGGGACAGGGCAGAGGGACAGGGCAGAGGGACACGGCAGAGGGACAGAGCAGAGGGACAGAGCAGAGGGACAGAGCAGAGGGACAGGGCAGAGGGACAGAGCAGAGGGACAGGGCAGAGGGACAGGGCTGAGGGACAGAGCAGAGGGACAGGGCTGAGGGACAGAGCAGAGGGGCAGAGGGACAGAGCAGAGGGACAGGGCAGAGGGACAGGGCAGAGGGACAGAGCAGAGGGACAGAGTAGAGGGACAGTGCAGAGGGACAGTGCAGAGGGACAGGGCAGAGGGACAGGGCAGAGGGACAGGGCAGAGGGACAGAGCAGAGGGACAGGGCAGAGGGACAGGGCAGAGGGACAGGGGACAGAGGGACAGGGCAGAGGGACAGAGCAGAGGGCAGAGGGACAGAGCAGAGGGACAGAGCAGAGGGACAGGGCAGAGGGACAGAGCAGAGCAGAGGGACAGAGCAGAGGGACAGGCAGAGGGACAGGGCAGAGGGACAGAGCAGAGGGACAGGGCAGAGGGACAGGGCAGAGGGACAGTGCAGAGGGACAGAGCAGAGGGATGGAGCAGAGGGACAGAGCAGAGGGACAGGGCAGAGGGACAGAGCAGAGGGACAGGGCAGAGGGACAGAGCAGAGGGACAGGGCAGAGGGACAGAGCAGAGGGACAGAGCAGAGGGACAGGGCAGAGGGACAGGGCAGAGGGACAGAGCAGAGGGACAGGGCAGAGGGACAGGGCTGAGGGACAGAGCAGAGGGACAGAGCAGAGGGACAGTGCAGAGGGACAGGGCAGAGGGACAGGGCAGAGGGACAGAGCAGAGGGACAGGGCAGAGGGACAGGGCTGAGGGACAGAGCAGAGGGACAGAGCAGAGGGACAGTGCAGAGGGACAGAGCAGAGGGATGGAGCAGAGGGACAGAGCAGAGGCCAGTTCTATAGTATGTGTACGAAGAATAAAAAGTCCCCTGAAAGTGGAGGATTGAGTCCTCCACCAGTGTGTGTGTTTACATGGATGTGTGTGTGTGTGGGTGTGTACATGCATGTGTACATGGTGTGTGTGTGTAGTCATGGCTGAGGGGTGGGCAGTGAGCAGTAAGAATGAGTGATGGTTGCTGTGTGGACGTTCAGACTGTGGAGAGTTCACCTGTCAGCGTGGGTTACCTGAAGACTGATGGCAATCTGGAAGCCATTGGGGCCACAGCTGTGGAGGGAAAGAGTGGACCCAGCCTCACCTCAACAGTGTACTTTACACACTTAAAACACACCACACACACACACTGTATAGAGGAGTTTTATAAACACTCATATAGCCTCTCTCTGCCACACACACACACACACACACACACACACACACACACACACACACAGTATATAAGAGTTTTATAAACACTCATATACCCTCTCTCTTTCACACACAAATGCATACACACACACACACACACACACATACACATAGCACTCACACACTCACAGTATATAAGAGTTTTATAAACACTCATATACCCTCTCTCTTTCACACACAAATGCATACAGACACCTCACAGATCAGCACAGAGAGAGAGCACTCACACAACTCACATCTGAGCCAGAGAGAGAGAGAGTCTGGACAGGGCCTCATATGATCTGAGCCAGAGAGAGAGAGAGCCTGGACAGGGTCTCATATAGATCTGAGCCAGAGAGAGAGAGAGAGGCTGGACAGAACCTCATATAGATCTGAGCCAGAGAGAGAGAGAGCCTGGACAGGGCCTCATATAGATCTGAGCCAGTGATAGAGAGAGAGAGAGGCTGGACAGGGCCTCATATAGATCTGAGCCAGAGAGAGAGAGAGACCTGACAGGGCCTCATATAGATCTGAGCCAGTGAGAGAGAGAGACCTGACAGGGCCTCATATAGATCTGAGCCAGAGAGAGAGAGAGCCTGGACAGGGCCTCATATAGATCTGAGCCAGTGATAGAGAGAGAGAGAGAGAGGGTCTGGACAGGGCCTCATATATACAGTATCTGAGCCAGTGAGAGAGAGAGACCTGACAGGGCCTCATATAGATCTGAGCCAGTGAGAGAGAGAGACCTGACAGGGCCTCATATAGATCTGAGCCAGAGAGAGAGAGGCTGGACAGGGCCTCATATAGATCTGAGCCAGAGAGAGAGAGAGACCTGACAGGGCCTCATATAGATCTGAGCAAGTGAGAGAGAGAGGCTGGACAGGGCCTCATATAGATCAGGAGCCTCAGAGAGAGACCTGACAGGGCCTCATATAGATCTGAGCAAGTGAGAGAGAGAGGCTGGACAGGGCCTCATATAGATCTGAGCCAGAGAGAGAGAGAGACCTGACAGGGCCTCATATAGATCTGAGCAAGTGAGAGAGAGAGGCTGGACAGGGACTCATATAGATCTGAGCCAGAGAGAGAGAGAGAGAGAGAGGCTGGAGAGAAAACAACACTGGAATGTGAATTAAAACAAAGACAGACAACATTATAATCAGCAGTGAGCTCAGTTAGAACATAATGACTTTGACAAATGGTGCTAACTTCCTGAAAAAATGGCTGGATTGAGTTGTAAAGATATTAAAAATAGATTTAGAGTGGTCAGTAGTTCTACACCCCTCATAGGCCTGTCCCAATTGGTGGCTAGGGTCCATGTGCACATTCTCAGCCACAACACACCCATGTCTCTCTCCATCAGCCAACTACAACCACCAATGGTGAAGCAAGCCACTACACTACTTGCACACAGACTCCTGCACAGACACTGTATTCCCCAGAGGACACAGACTCCTGCACACACACTGTATTCCCCAGAGGACACAGACTCCTGCACACACACTGTATTCCCCAGAGGACACAGACTCCTGCACACACACTGTATTCCCCAGAGGACACAGACTCCTGCACACACACTGTATTCCCCAGAGGACACAGACTCCTGCACACACACTGTATTCCCCAGAGGACACAGAGGACACAGACTCCTGACACTGTATTCCCCACACAGACACTCCTGCACACAGACACAGACACTGTATTCCCCAGAGGACACAGACTCCTGCACAGACACTGTATTCCCCAGAGGACACAGACTCCTGCAGAGGACACAGACACTCTATTCCCCAGAGGACACAGACACTGTATTCCCCAGAGGACACAGACACTGTATTCCCCATTCCCCAGACACTGTATTCCCCAGAGACACAGACACTGTATTCCTGCACACACACACTGTATTCCCCAGAGGACACAGACTCCTGAGGACACACACTGTATTCCCCAGAGGACACAGACTCCAGACACTGCTCACATATTTTAAACACAGACACTGTATTCCCCAGAGGACACAGACACTGTATTCCCCATGTATTCCCCAGAGGACACAGACACTGTATTCCCCAGAGGACACAGACACTGTATTCCCCAGAGGACACAGACACTGTATTCCCCAGTGTATTCCCAGGACACAGACACTGTATTCCCCAGAGGACACAGACACTGTATTCCCCAGAGGACACAGACACTGTATTCCCCAGAGGACACAGACACTGTATTCCCCAGAGGACACAGACACTGTATTCCCCAGAGGACACAGACACTGTATTCCCCAGAGGACACAGACACTGTATTCCCCAGAGGACACAGACAGTTCCCCCATACACAGACACAGACACTGTATTCCCCAGAGGACACAGACACTGTATTCCCCATAGGACACAGACACTGTATTCCCCAGAGGACACATACACTGTATTCCCCATAGGACACAGACACTCTATTCCCCAGAGGACACAGACACTGTATTCCCCAGAGGACACAGACACTGTATTCCCCAGATGACACACACCCTGTATTCCCCAGAGGACACAGACACTCTATTCCCCAGAGGACACAGACACTGTATTCCCCAGAGGACACACACCCTGTATTCCCCAGAGGACACAGACACTGTATTCCCCAGAGGACACACACCCTGTATTCCCCAGAGGACACACACACTGTATTCCCCAGAGGACACAGACTCCTACACACACACTGTATTCCCCAGAGGACACAGACTCCCCCGCTCAATATTTTAAACTCTTAATATTCTTCAGCTCAAATTGATTCCAGATTTCTAGCTCATCGTCCCCCTCCCCAAACCTAACCCATCTCCCTCCCAGTGGGCGGACACAGACATCCTCTTATAGCATAATCAGTCAACATTGAGCTGACACAAACACACAGACACACCTGTCCCCTTCCAGCGCCAGGCAGACACAAACACACAGACACACCTTCCCAAACACACATACACACCTTCCGTCCCCTCTCCCTCCAGCGCCAGGCAGACACAAACACACAGACACACCTTCCTCCCCTCTCCCTCCAGCGCCAGGCAGACACAAACACACAGACACACCTCCCGTCCCCTCTCTCCCCAGGCAGACACAAACACAGACACACCTCCATCCAGCCCAGGCAGACACAAACACACAGACACACCTTCCTCCCCTCCCTCCAGCGCCAGGCAGACACAAACACACAGACACACCTAAAGACACAACACTCCCGTCCCTCCCCCTCAGCGCCAGGCAGACACAAACACACAGACACACCTTCCTTCCCCTCCAGCGCCAGGCAGACACAAACACACATATAAATAAACACCCAGGCCACACACACCCCTCCAGCGCCAGGCAGACACAAACACACATACACCCCTCTCCCTCCAGCGCCAGGCAGACACAAACACACATACACCCCCCCCAGGGGATACAATAGAGTTATTCTCATGTCTTTCTCAGCTGCGGGAGAGAAAGAGAAACTCTATGCAAATAAACTCAGCAAAAAAACAAACGTCCTGTTACTGTCAACTATGTTTATTTTCAGCAAACTTAACATGTGTAAATATTTGTATGAACATAACAAGATTCAACAACTGAGACATAAACTGAACAAGTTCCACAGAGATGTGACTAACAGAAATTGAATAATGTGTCCCTGAACAAATGGGTGGTCAAAATCAAAAGTAACAGTCAGTATCTGGTTGGCCACCAACCCCATTAAGTACTGCATCTCCTCCTCATGGACTGCACCAGATTTGCCAGTGCTTGCTGTGAGATGTTACCCCACTCTTCCACCAAGGAACCTGCACGTTCCCCATTTCTGGGGGAACGGCCCTAGCCTCACCCTCCTATCAAACAGGTGCTGTATTGCTCAATGGGATTGAGATCCGGGCTCTTCGCTGGCCATGACAGAATACTGACAGTCCTGTCTTGCAGGAAATCACGCACAGAACGAGCAGTACGGCTGGTGGCATTGTCATGCTGGAGGGTCATGTCAGGATGAGCCTGCAGGAAGGGTACCACATGAGGGAGGAGGATGTCTTCACTGTAACTCTAGCGTTGAGATTGCCTGCAATGACAACAAGCTCAGACCGATGATACTGTGACACACCGCCCCAGACCATGACGGACCCTCCACCGCCAAATCGATCCCGCTCGAGTACAGGCCTCGGTGTAACGCTCATTCCTTCGACGATAAACGGAATTCCGACCATCATCACTGGTGAGACAAAACCTCTAATCGTCAGTGAGGAGCACTTTTTGCCAGTCCTGTCTGTTCCAGGAACGGTGGGTTTGTGCCCATAGGCGATGTCGTTGCCAGTGATGTCTGGTGAGGACCTGCCTTACAACAGGCCTACAAACCATCAGTCCAGCCTCTCTCTCAGTCTAGCCTATTGCAGACAATCTGAGCACTGATGGAGGTATTGTGCGTTCCTGGTGTAACTCGGGCAGTTGTTGTTGCCATCCTGTATTTGTTTTGAGTAATGAATTTATCATGAACACCTTACCACGCTCTCCCCAAGAGTCAGGTTCATTGAACAAGCCTGGGAAACAGTGTTAACACCCTTTATAATGAAGATATGTGAAGTTATTTGGATTTTTACCAATTATCTTTGAAAGACAGGTTCCGTGTTTACTGTGTACATGCACAAGGAAGGTTAATAAAGAGATGTTATTAAGTAGTTACCCACAAAAATGTTTCTTGCCCTCTCTCACCATCCCTTTCACACAGGATTCTTCATCACCTTTACCTCTCCAAGTGATGAAACCATTACTAGAGACCTATGAGCCAGTCCACCTCCTAGGCCTTGATCGCATAGGGCTGTGAGGAGCTGTAATGCTGTTGATCTCTCTCCCTTCTTTTCCTCCTGTTCTTTCTCTGCCAACTTTTATTTAAGAGACATGTTTCTCTGCATGTGTAGAACTCATGGCTGTAGTGGGCTAAGCTGCTCAGAATGAAGAGATGTGTGTGAGGGTGTGTAAGTAAGAGTGTTTGTGTCATTAAAAGGGATGTGCAGACATGCATCTGTGACATAGTTCATCTTTCTCCCTCAGCTTTATTTGCCCAAAACTCCATGAGGTAATATTCTCCTTCATCTCCATCCTTCTGTACCTTCCTCTCTTCCACTGCTGCCTCACCTCATCCTCCTGTTCATCCCTCTGTTCTTAATAATCATTTCAATAGCATCCATCCTCCTGTTCATCCCTCTGTTCTTAATAATCATTTCAATAGCATCCATCCTCCTGTTCATCCCTCTGTTCTTAATAATCATTTCAATAGCATCCATCCTCCTGTTCATCCCTCTGTTCTTAATAATCATTTCAATAGCATCCATCCTCCTGTTCATCCCTCTGTTCTTAATAATCATTTCAATACCATCCATCCTCCTGTTCATCCCTCTGTTCTTAATAATCATTTCAATAGCATCCATCCTCCTGTACAGTCTTCCAATCCCTCTCCGTTTCCCCCTCTCTTCCCCCTCTCTTTTCACCCTCTCTATCCCCCTCTCTATCCCTCTCTTTTCCCTCCCCTCTCTTTTCCTCCAGCCCCTCTCTTTTCCCTCTCTTTTCCCTCTCTCCCCTCTCCCCCCTCTCTTTCCAAACACTCTTTCCCCTTTTTCCCCCTCTCTTTTCCCTCTCTTTTCCCCTCCTTTCCCCTCTCTTTTCCCCTCTCTTTCCCACTCTATTTCCCCTCTTTTTCCCCTCTCTTTTCCCCCAGGCAGACTATTTTCCCTCTATTTCCCTCTCTCTTTCCCCCCTTTTCCCTCTATTTTCCCCCAGACACTTTTCCCTCTCTCTTTTCCCTCTCTCTTTTCCCTCTATTTTCCAGGCTATTTCCCTCTCTCTTTCCCTCTCTTTTCCCACCTTTTCCCCTTTCTTTTCCCTCTCTCTTTTCCCTCTCTCTTTTCCCTATCTTTTCCCCTCTATTTTCCCCTCTTTTCCCTCTCTTTCCCCAGACACTCTTTTCCCTCTCTCTTTTCCCTCCCTTTCCCCGCCTCAGACTTTTCACACCTCTAAACCTCCCTCCCTCTCTTTCCCCTCTTTTCCCTCTCTCTTTCCCCTCTCTTTTCCCTCTCTTTCCCCAGGCTATTTCCCTCTCTTTTTCCCCCTCTCTTTTCCCTCTCGCCCCTCTATTTCCCCTCCCTTTTCCCTCTCTTTTCCCCTCTATTTTCCCTCTCTCTTTCCCCCCTCTTTCCCTCTATTTCCCTCTATTTCCCCTCTCTTTTCCCTTTCTTTTCCCCTCTATTTCCCTCTCTCTTTCCCCTCCTTTTCCTCTCAAACATTTCCCTCTCTCTTTTCCCCTCTCTTTCCCCTCTATTTTCCCTCTCTCTTTCCCCTCTATTTTCCCTCTCTCTTTTCCCTATTTTCCCTCTCTCTTTTCCCTCTCTCTTTTCCCCTATTTCCCCCTCTCTTCCCCTTGTCCATAAGTATCTCCTCACCTAATGTATTTTCAGAGCTGTGAGTGTGATGCTACTTGTATGACCTCAGACAAACCCCTTCAAACCACCATTGGCACCTCTCCTGAGGAGTGACAGAGGAAAACGAGACAGACAGAGACAGAGCATGGAAACTGTTCAACTGCTTGAGTGACAGTGAGTTATAAAGCAAGGGAGTCTATCTCTCCCCTCTCTAGGCTTGCTGTGAGATGTTATCTCTTACACACACACACACACACGCACGCACGCACGCACGCACGCACGCACGCACGCACGCACGCACGCACGCACACACACACACACACACACACACACACACACACACACACACACACACACACAAGCTTATCCTCAAAGCTCTGCTCTTTCTCCCATGGGCCCAGTGAAACTCTATCAGACTCAGCCACTTAAGGCACTCAATAGACAGCTTGGGTCCTCTGAGAGCTAGGAGATGGACACTCACTCTTCTGTCTCTCCCCTTTCTCTCCCCTACATCTCCCGAGACCAGTAACTAAATATGACAGTGGCACCAGACCCCAGCACAGTGTCAATCATCTCCCAAATTAAAAATGTTCAGACCTTCAAAAGACTGACAACTTCACTGCACAATATAAGGGCAGTTGTCAGTGATATTCGCAACAATGCACCAATTCCATCCGTTGGCCATTTTTTTTAAACCTTTATTTAACTAGGCAAGTCAGTTAAGAACAAATTCTTATTTTCAATGATGGCCTAGGAACAGTGGGTTAACTGCTGTTCAGGGGTAGAACGACAGATTTGTACCTTGTCAGCTCGGGATATGAACTTTCAACCTTTCAGTGTTGAAAGGTCCAATGCTCTAACCACTAGGCTACACCTGCCGCCCCATGTTGGATAGACAAAATTAGCAATAGGATATGTGTATCACATACAGAAGTTAGGACCTTTTCCATTATATAAATAATACTTCTACATTAACACTACAGGGTAAATAACCAATCTCTAGAGGTTGTATAGATATGTGACCTACATCTACTATAGAATGTGTGGGAAGGCACGAGGGACCACTGTGGATTTAGTACAGAGGAAACCCATAGACAACATACCCCATTTCTCTGTGCATCCTCTCAGAGGGGAGAGAACACAGAGAGGATGAGATGTGTCTACCTCCATCAGTCCTTACCTCTCAGAGGGGAGAGAACACAGAGAGGATGAGATGTGTCTACCTCCATCAGTCCTTACCGCTCAGAGGGGAGAGAACACAGAGATGATGAGATGTGCCTACCTCCATCAGTCCTTACCTCTCAGAGGGGAGAGAACACAGAGAGGATGAGATGTGTCTACCTCCATCAGTCCTTACCTCTCAGAGGGGAGAGAACACAGAGATGATGAGATGTGCCTACCTCCATCAGTCCTTACCTCTCAGAGGGGAGAGAACACAGAGAGGATGAGATGTGCCTACCTCCATCAGTCCTTACCTCTCAGAGGGGAGAGAACACATAGAGGATGAGATGTGCCTACCTCCATCAGTCCTTACCCAAAACTCAGAGGGGAGAGAACACAGAGATGATGAGATGTGCCTACCTCTCCATCAGTCCTTACCTCTCAGAGGGGAGAGAACACAGAGAGGATGAGATGTGCCTACCTCCATCAGTCCTTACCTCTCAGAGGAGAGAGAACACAGACAGGATGAGATGTGTCTGTTCTCCATCAGTCCTTACCTCTCAGAGGGGAGAGAACACAGAGAGGATGAGATGTGTCTACCTCCATCAGTCCTTACCTCTCAGAGGGGAGAGAACACAGAGAGGATGAGATGTGCCTACCTCCATCAGTCCTTACCTCTCAGAGGGAGAGAACACAGAGAGGATGAGATGTGTCTACCTCCATCAGTCCTTACCTCTCAGAGGGGAGAGAACACAGAGAGGATGAGATGTGCCTACCTCCATCAGTCCTTACCTCTCAGAGGGAGAGAACACAGAGAGGATGAGATGTGCCTACTCCATCTCTCTTCCTTACCTCTCAGAGGGGAGAGAACACAGAGAGGATGAGATGTGTCCCCTCCATCCCTCTACCCCTCAGAGGGGAGAGAACACAGAGAGGATGAGATGTGTCTACCTCCATCAGTCCTTACCTCTCAGAGGAGAGAACACAGAGAGGATGAGATGTGCCTACCTCCATCAGTCCTTACCTCTCAGAGGAGAGAACACAGAGAGGATGAGATTGTCTACCTCCATCAGTCCTTACCTCTCAGAGGGAGAGAACACAGAGAGGATGAGATGTGCCTACCTCCATCAGTCCTTACCTCTCAGAGGGGAGAGAACACAGAGAGGATGAGATGTTCTACCTCCATCAGTCCTTTTCCTCTCAGAGGGGAGAGAACACAGAGAGGATGAGATGTGCCTCTCACCTCCATCAGTCCTTACCTCTCAGAGGGGAGAGAACACAGAGAGGATGAGATGTGTCTACCTCCATCAGTCCTTACCTCTCAGAGGGAGAGAACACAGAGAGGATGAGATGTGTCTACCTCCATCAGTCCTTACCTCTCAGAGGGGAGAGAACACAGAGAGGATGAGATGTGCCTACCTCCATCAGTCCTTACCTCTCAGAGGGGAGAGAACACAGAGAGGATGAGATGTGTCTACCTCCATCAGTCCTTACCTCTCAGAGGGGAGAGAACACAGAGAGGATGAGATGTGCCTACCTCCATCAGTCCTTACCTCTCAGAGGGGAGAGAACACAGAGAGGATGAGATGTGTCTACCTCCATCAGTCCTTACCTCTCAGAGGGGAGAGAACACAGAGATGATGAGATGTGCCTACCTCCATCAGTCCTTACCTCTCAGAGGGAGAGAACACAGAGAGGATGAGATGTGTCTACCTCCATCAGTCCTTACCTCTCAGAGGGAGAGAACACAGAGAGGATGAGATGTGCCTACCTCCATCAGTCCTTACCTCTCAGAGGGGAGAGAACACAGAGAGGATGAGATGTGCCTACCTCCATCAGTCCTTACCTCTCAGAGGGAGAGAACACAGAGAGGATGAGATGTGTCTACCTCCATCAGTCCTTACCTCTCAGAGGAGAGAACACAGAGAGGATGAGATGTGTCTACCTCCATCAGTCCTTACCTCTCAGAGGGGAGAGACCACAGAGAGGATGAGATGTGTCTACCTCCATCAGTCCTTACCTCTCAGAGGGGAGAGAACACAGAGAGGATGAGATGTGTCTACCTCCATCAGTCCTTACCTCTGAGAGGGGAGAGAACACAGAGAGGATGAGATGTGCCTACCTCCATCAGTCCTTACCTCTCAGAGGGGAGAGAACACAGAGATGATGAGATGTGCCTACCTCCATCAGTCCTTACCTCTCAGAGGGGAGAGAACACAGAGAGGATGAGAGACCTCCATCAGTCCTTACCTCTCAGAGGGAGAGAACACAGAATATGAGATGTGCCTACCTCCATCAGTCCTTACCTCTCAGAGGGAGAGAACACAGAGAGGATGAGATGTGTCACCTCCATCCAGTCCTTACCTCTCAGAGGGGAGAGAACACAGAGATTCTTATGAGATGTGCCTACCTCCATCAGTCCTTACCTCTCAGAGGGAGAACACAGAGAGGATGAGATGTGTCTACCTCCATCAGTCCTTACCTCTCAGAGGGGAGAGAACACAGAGAGGATGATGAACTTTCACCTCCATCAGTCCTTACCTCTCAGAGGAGAGAACACAGAGAGGATGAGATGTGCCTACCTCCATCAGTCCTTACCTCTCAGAGGGATAGACAAAAGAATAGGATGAGATCACATGCCTTAGGACCTCAGTCCTTACCAGAGGGGAGAGAACACAGAGAGAGATGAGATGTGCCTACCTCCATCAGTCCCCTTACCTCTCAGAGGGGAGAGAACACAGAGAGGATGAGATGTGCCTACCTCCATCAGTCCTTACCTCTCAGAGGACCACAGGAGAGTACAGAGAGAGATGAATGTGCCTACCTCCATCAGTCCTTACCTCTCAGAGGGGAGAGAACACAGAGAGGATGAGATGTGCCTACCTCCATCAGTCCTTACCACTCAGAGGGAGAGAACACAGAGAGGATGAGATGTGCCTACCTCCATCAGTCCTTACCTCTCAGAGGGGAGAGAACACAGAGAGGATGAGATGTGTCTACCTCCATCAGTCCTTACCTCTCAGAGGGAGAGAACACAGAGAGGATGAGATGTGCTACCTCCATCAGTCCTTACCTCTCAGAGGAGAGAACACAGAGAGGATGAGATGTGCCTACCTCCATCAGTCCTTACCTCTCAGAGGGGAGAGAACACAGAGAGGATGAGATGTGCCTACCTCCATCAGTCCTTACCTCTCAGAGGGGAGAGAACACAGAGATGATGAGATGTGCCTACCTCCATCAGTCCTTACCTCTCAGAGGGGAGAGAACACAGAGAGGATGAGATGTGCCTACCTCCATCAGTCCTTACCTCTCAGAGGGGAGAGAACACAGAGAGGATGAGATGTGCCTACCTCCATCAGTCCTTACCTCTCAGAGGGGAGAGAACACAGAGAGGATGAGATGTGTCTACCTCCATCAGTCCTTACCGCTCAGTTTCCATTTAGGAAATCCCCTTTAATCCCATTCTTTCTTTTCCATCTGTTTGTCTCACATTCTCCCTGTCTCTTCTTCCATCCCAGTGTCTTTCTACGTTAATCTCATAATCTATTATCTGTTTCACTTCCTCCTGTCGCTCGTCTTTACTAAGTCGCACCTTGACTTTGAAAACCAGCTCCGGCTTTGGCACATGAGGTAAACAACAAGAAACGACAGCTCAAAAGAACAAACACACAGAGAGAAAGAGGGGGAGTCTAAATAGATTATCGTTGAAGCTACCTCCGATCGCTTAATGCATTTCACGGCCCTCCTACAACAAGCAAGGTACCGGGCAGAAAACCAGCAGAGTGAGAAAAACCCATAGAAGAAAAGGGAAGATGGAGAGAAGATGGGACATGCTCCAGGAGAGGAGAGGGGGAATTATTTGATTAGTGAGCACTGACGCACATCTGTCCTTTAGGTAAGCAGATTTGTTACAAGCCCCACAACGTCTGTGGTAAGGCCTGACCATGAGGGGACGCTGCTAAGAGTCTCAGCAGCCCAGAGGTCAATGGGACGACAGCCCAGACATACGGTAGTAGTGGAGAGAGACAGACGGAGGCTACGCTAACACGCTAATAACACGCTAATAACACGCCACACGGTTTAGGTCGAGCAAGATTATGCTAATTTAAAACTATAACTGAGCCATTGATGTGTTGTGCTCTGATTAAGATATTAAGATATTGAGAGGAAGTAGACTTAAACATTTCTTTTATGAGATTATTTAGAATTTTTAAATAGTTAAAGGGTTTGGGGAAAGGGGTCAAGACAGGATCAACAAGCGAGAGAGAGAGAGAGAGACAGAGAGAGAGAGAAAGAGAGCGAGAGAGAGAGAGACAGAGAGAGAGAGGAGAGAGAAAGAGAGAGAGAAAGCGACAGAGACAGAGAGAGACAGAGAGACAGAGAGAGAGGAAGAGAGACAGAGACAGAGAGAGAGAGAGAGAGAGAAAGAGAGCAAGAGAGAGAGAGACAGAGAGAAGAGAGAAAGAGAGAAAGAGAGACAGAGAGACAGAGAGAGAGAGAGACAGAGAGAGAGAGAGAGATAGAGAGAGAGAAAGAGAGCAAGAGAGAGAGAGATAGAGAGACAGAGAGAAGAGAGAAAGAGAGACAGAGAGACAGAGAGACAGAGAGACAGAGAGAGAGAGAGACAGAAAGAGAGAGAGAGAGAGAGAGAGAGAGAGAGAGAGAGAGAGACCCTCTTCATCTGTGTATGCATATGTCTTCAGAACTGTCAACATACTCTCATGAGCGCTATTCATCATTTTTTCCACTCAGCCGCATGTGTAGGTGTTTACTGTAAAGCAGACGGAGAAAAGAGGGAAACAAACGTCAACAGTCTGAAGCCAGGCCTGCTGGCCTACAGATGGAGAGAAGGAGAGACAGGGTCAATCATTAGTAGAGCCTCTAAAAAAAAAAGTTCTCCCATCCAACACATAGAGGAGAGGAATCCAAGCCCAGGTCCAGTTGGTGATGTTACAGACCACCCTGTCGGTTCAGAGAGGCTCCCAGAAAAAAAGAGAAGTATGCTAGTGGTGGAGGGGAAGTGATCTTCTGTTTTTCTGACAGAGGCCAAGCACCAGACAGACCTCAGCCATGGCAGAAGGAGCATAGTACTGCCTCTTGCTGGCAGATAGAAGTGCACACCACTTTAAAAGTGCTTAACATAAATTCCTGTGGTTGGCCATAAGGGTACATCTTGATTTGTCTTAACTGGCTCCCTTCCTTCTTCTGCACTAATATGTACATGTGAGGACAACATGGTGAATGCATCAGTCCAGAGGAGACAAAGGAGATGAGGAAAGGAAGCCAAGGTAGACTTTTAAGATGCACCCTATATGCATGTACAGCTTGTGTGGCTCCTCCCATCGTCAGGGGGATCTCAGGACACACTTTGGATGGCTTTGGCTGTATACCGCTAACGCATGTTCACATTCAGACTATCAGACACACTGGTTGCCACTCACTACCGGTCTGTCTGTCGGGCCGTGTGACTCCTCAGTCAGCCCACAATCCCTCAAGCCATCTCTCTCTCTCTCAAAACTAATAGGGTAATGTTAAATATGATGTGTTTAACATTGGATCCATCACAAAGCCATGATGAGGTATTGAACAGTAACATTGTTCAAGACACACAAAAAATCAAGACAGGCATGATGGAAACAGCAAATTTGTCGGAAAACTTTCCAAACGTCAACAAAACAAATTATGCGAGACAAGGTGGCATCATTTTGTCTTTCAAATGAATTATGTGAGAAATGGCTGTCGAAACACCTTTATGCGCAAATATCGATATATTAACCATCATATCGAAGTAAACTTGGAGTCATGCGATTATCCCACTATGACTTGGGAAAGCATGCAGTTTATTAGGCTACAGATGAAATAAGTTCTGAAGAACTTCACAGGGTGGTGAAAGTGCACGGTGATGAGCTTGATGCTCCTTTCCTATAAATATTATTCTGGTGACATGATAATCGATGCTTGGATACCGTTTGACAAATAAAATGAATCTCGCTTTTTTTGCCCATAATAATCTCATCAGGTTTGCTATACCCACAATGCATCTGCGAGCTGTTGGCTAGAGTTCATGTACCAAGACCAGAGTGGGCACATTCTCTATATAACACAACATGTTCTGTGACAAAACCATCAGTAGAGTTGAAAATGTAAAGGAAACCCATTTAACAAACTATTTTTCATTCTGTACATGGGAATTTAACCACAAAAGTGATTTGTATGTGTACTATGTTCTCATGCTCAGCCTTTTATCCGCGACAAATCAATTTGATGAAAACTATTTTAGAATATCCAAATGAAAATCTGTCGCCAATTGGATGGACACCTAGCTATTGTACCAATATTAGGAATCCTGATCCACATAACTAGTTGAACTGAGTCAATGAGCCATGTTGTAAATTACAGTAGGGGCTATCAGGACATGGTGAGATGATAACCACTGTGTTGAAACACACAGAGGAAGCCTGTGCTCCCTCCAGGGGGGATAGTGTGTGTCTGTGTGTTCTCTGTAGTAAATCCAGACATCTGTCACATTTTCCTAATGAAAATTAATAAGAACATTCCATATGATCTACTCCCCTGGCTGTCCCTGAGCGGTGTAAAATAAGATAACATTAACCTGAGTTATACTGCCTGCCACAGTGAAGGGCCATAGCATACACACGCTCACACACACACTCTCACACACATGCATGCACGAGCACGCACACACACACACACACATAGGGGAGTGTTCCTGTTCCCCAGACATCATAAACTACCACGCATATGAAACAATAATACATACAATTCATACAGAAGTAGAGTAAATATACATGCATCCCCCGCTGACAGGAGCTGAAATAAAGCATTGACAGAAAAGCAGAGGAGACTGTGACAGGGAATGTGTTTGTGGAGAGGGAGCGAGGGAGAGAGTGAGAGAGGGAGAGAGGGAGAGAGGGAGAGAGGGAGCGAGGGAGAGAGGGAGAGAGGGAGAGAGAGAAGGAGGAGAAGATGGGGAGGAGACAAGAGACAAAGAGGAGAGAGATATGGGAGGATAGTTTAGGGAGAGCATGAATCTAACGATAGCCTGCAGAGGGGAGAGAGGGAAGAGTGGAGAAGCATCTGTGAGAAAGAAGAGAGGGACCCTGAGTAGATGGTGAGCGATGCAACCCTTCACATGTCATCTGTGATAATGCTGTAACCAGAGACTAACCACATTTAGAGTGAAATCATCTCTCGGTCTCTCTCACACGCACGCACGCACACACACACACACACACACACACACACACACACACACACACACACACACACACACACACACACACACACACACACACACACACACACACACACACACACACACACACACACACACACACTCACACAGACACACAAAGAGGGAGAGAGAGAAACAGACACAGACATGTGTGCGCACACAGGGCTCTCTCTCTATCTCTCCCTGCATCTCCTCACTGCCTTCTCTATCTCTCCCTCCATCTCCTCATTGCCTTCTCTACCTCTCGCTCTCACTCTCTCCATCTCCTCACTGCCTTCTCTATCTCTCTCTCCCCTCCATCTCCTCACTGCCTTCTCTATCTCTCTCTCCCCTCCATCTCCTCACTGCCTTCTCTCTCTCTCCCTCCATCTCATCACTGCCTTCTCTACCTCTATCTCTCTCACCCTCTCCATCTCCTCACTGCCTTCTCTATCTCTCTCTCCCCTCCATCTCCTCACTGCCTTCTCTACCTCTATCTCTCTCTCTCCCTCCATCTCATCACTGCCTTCTCTACCTCTATCTCTCTCACCCTCTCCATCTCCTCACTGCCTTCTCTATCTCTCTCTCCCCTCCATCTCTTCACTGCCTTCCGCATCTCTTTCTCCTTCCTTCTCCTCACTGCCTTCTCTATCTCTCTCTCTCCCTCCATCTCCTCACTGCCTTCTCTACCTCTATCTCTCTCTCACCCTTTCCATCTCCTCATTGCCTTCTCTATCTCTCTCTCCCCTCCATCTCCTCACTGCCTTCTCTACCTCTATCTCTCTCTCACCCTTTCCATCTCCTCATTGCCTTCTCTATCTCTCTCTCACCCTTTCCATCTCCTCATTGCCTTCTCTATCTCTCTCTTACTCCGTCTCCTCACTACCTTCTCTATCTTCCTCTCAATTCAATTCAATTCAAGGGGCTTTTTTGGAATGGGAAACATGTGTTAACATTGCCAAAGCAAGTGAGGTAGATAATATACAAAGTGAAATAAACAATAAAAATTAACAGTAAACATTACACATACAGAAGTTTCAAAACAATAAAGATATTACAAATGTCATATTATATATATATATATATACAGTGTTGTAACAATTTACAAATGGTTAAAGTACGCAAGGGAAAATAAATAAGTATAAATATGGGTTGTATTTTTTGGGTGTTTGTTCTTCATTGGTTGCCCTTTTCTTGTGGCAACAGGTCACAGATCTTGCAGCTGTGATGCACACTGTGGTATTTCACCTAGTAGATATGGGAGTTTATAAAAATCGGGTTGGATTTCTAATTCTGTGTGGATCTGTGTAATCTGAGGGAAATATGTGTCTCTAATATGTTCATACATTGGGCAGGAGGTTAGGAATTGCAGCTCTATTTCCACCTCATTTTGTGGGCACTGTGCACAAAGTCTTCTCTTGAGAGCCAGGTCTGCCTACGGTGGCCTTTCTCAATAGCAAGGCTATGCTCACTGAGTCTGTACATAGTCAAAGTTTTCTTTAAATTTAGGTCAGTCACAGTGGCCAGGGATTCTGCCACTGTGTACTCTCTGTTGAGGGCCAAATAGCATTCTAGTTTTCTCTGTTTTTATGTTCATTCTTTCCAATGTGTCAAGTAATTATCTTTTTGTTTTCTCATGATTTGGTTGGGTCTAATTGTATTGCTGTCCTGGGGCTCTGTGGGGTGTGTTTGTGTTTGTGGACCAGCTTGCTTAGGGGACTCTTCTCCAGGTTGATCTCTCTGTATGTAATGGCTTTGTTATGGAAGGTTTGGGAATCGCTACCTTTTAGGTTGTTGGAGAAATTAACGGCTCTTTTCTGGATTTTGATCATTATTGGGTATCGGCCTAATTCTGCTCTGCATGCATTATTTTGTGTTTTACATCGAACACGGAGGATATTTTTGCAGAATTCTGCATGATGAGTCTCAATTTGGTGTTTGTTCATTTTTGTGAAGTCCCCACAACCACAAAGGGCAATGGGTTCTATAACTGATTCAAGTATTTTTAGCCGGATCCTAATTGGTATGTCGAATGTATGTCGAATTTTATGTTCATTTGATGGCATAGATTGCCCTTCTTGCCTCTCAGATCTTGTCTCTCAGATCGCTCACAGTTTTGTGGAAGTTACCTGTGGCGCTGATGTTTAGGCTGGGGTATGTATTGTTTTTTGTGTGCTCTAGGGCAACAGTGTCTGGATGGAATTTGTATTTGTGGTCCTGGCAACTGGACCTTTTTTGGAACACCATTATTTTGGTCTTACTGAGATTTACTGTCAGGCCCAGGTCTGACAGAATCTGTGCAGAAGTTCTAGGTGCTGCTGTAGGCCCTCCTTGGTTGGGGACAGAAGCACCAGATCATCAGCAAACAGTAGCCATTTGACTTCAGATTCTAGTAGGGTGAGGCCAGGTGCTGCAGACTTTTCTAGTGCCTTTTGCCAATTTGTTGATATATCTTGAAGAGGGTGGGGCTTAAGCTGCATCCCTGTCTCACCCCACTCACCCATCCCTCATCCCTATGGGAAGAAACGTATGTGTTTTTTGCCTATTTTAACCGCACACTTCTGGTTTGTGTACATGGATTTTAGAATGTTTTTCCCCAACACCTCTTTTCCCCAACACCTCTTTCTATCAATTTGTATAGCAGACCCACATGCCAAATTGAGTTGAAGGCTTTTTTAAAAATAAACAAAGCATGAGAAGTCTTTGCCTTTGTTTTGGTTGGTTTATTTGTCAATTAGGGTGTGCAGGGTGAATTCGTGGTCTGTCGTATGATAATTTGGTCAAAATCAAATTTGACATTTGCACAGTACATTGTTTTAACTGAGGAAATGTACAAGTCTGCTGTTAATGATAATGCAGAGGATTTTCCCAATATTGCTGTTGACACATATCCCACGGTAGTTATTGGGGTCAAATTTGTCTCCACTTTTGTGGATTTGGGTGATCAGTCCTTGGTTCCAAATATTGGGGAAGATGCAAGAGCTAAGGATGATGTTTAAGAGTATTAGTATAGCCAATTGGAATTTGTTGTCTGTATATTTTATAATTTCATTGAGCATACCATCAACACCACAGGCCTTTTTTGGGTTGGAGGGTTTATATTTTGTCGTGTAGTTCATTCAAGGTAATTGGAGAATCCAGTGGGTTCTGCTAGTCTTTAATAGTTGATTCTAAGATGTGTATTTGATCATGTATATGTTTTTGCTGATTGTTCTTTGTTATAGAGAAAAAAAGGATTGTAGAAGTGGTTCACCCACACACCTCCATTTTGGATAGATAAATATTTGTGTTGTTGTTTATTTAGTGTTTTCCAATTTTACCAGAAGTAGTTAGAGTCTATGGATTCTTCAATTACATTGTCAAGCCTTGACTATAGAGAGCCTTTTTATTCTCTATTTTGGTTTGGTCGGGGTGTGACTAAGGTGGGTAATCTAGGTTGTTTTATGTCTATGTTGGCCTGGTATGGTTCCCAATCAGAGTCAGCTGTTTATCATTGTCTCTGATTGGGGATTATATTTAGGCAGCCATTTCCCCACTGTGTTTTGTGGGATCTTGTTTTGAGTTGGTGCATGTAGCACCTCTGATGTTACGGTTCGTTTCCTTTTGTTTTGTAAGTTTTCACTAAATTAAAGATGTGGAACTCAGAGCACGCTGCGCCTTGGTCCGTCTCTCCACACAGCTGTGACATACATTGAGCTGATTTCTGACGTGCTGTTCCTTTTTTTTCCCGTAGTGTATTTCTGTATTGTTTTGGCGATTCACCATAGTGAAGGCGTAGACTCAGGTTTTCTGGGTATTTATGTTTTTGGTTGGACCGGTTTCTCAATTTCTTTCTTAGATTTTTGCATTCTTCAAACCATTTGCCATTGTTGTTCAATTTCTTCGGTTTTCTGTTTGAAATTTTTAGATTAGACAGGGATGCTGAGAGGGCAAATATACTGTTAACATTTTCTACTGCCAAATTTACACCTTCACTATTACAGTGGAACGTTCTGTCCAGGAAGTTGTCAAAAAGGGATTGACTTTGTTGTTGCCTAATTGTTTTTTGGTAGGTTTCCACACTACATTCCTTCCATCTATAGCATTTCTTAATATTACTCAGTTCCTTTGGCTTTGATGCCTCATGATTGAGGATTGCTCTGTTCAAGTAGACTGATTCTGCTGTGGTCTGATAGGGGTGTCAGTGGTCTGACTGTGAACGCTCTGAGAGACTCTGGGTTGAGGTCAGTGATAAAGTAGTCGACAGTACTACTGCCAAGAGATGAGCGATAGGTGTACCTACCATAGGAGTCCCCTCAAAGCCTACCATTGACTGTGTACCTACCCAGCGTGCGATAGAGCTGCAGGAGTTGTGACCCGTTTTTGTTGGTTATGTTGTCATAGTTGTGCCTAGGAGGGAATGCTGTCACCTGCAGGCAGGTGTTTGTCCCCCTGTGTGCTGAGGGTGTCAGGTTCTTGTACAGTTCTGGCATTTATGTCGCCACAGACTAGTACATGTCCCTGAGCATGGAAATGATTGATTTCCCCCTCCAGGATGGAGAAGCTGTCTTCATTAAAGTATGGGGATTCTAGTGGGGGGATATAGGTAGCACACAGGAAGACATTTTTCTCTGTTAAGATAATTTCCTTTTGAATTTCTATCCAAATGTAAAATGTTCCTGTTTTGATTAATTTAATGGAGTGAGTTTTGGCTCTATACCATTAGCATGCCCCCTGAGTCCCTTCCCTGTTTCACACCTGGTAGTTAGGTGGATGGTACTACCAGCTCTCTGTAACCTAGAGGGCAACCAGCTGTCTCCTCTAAACCATGGTTCTTGTAGGATGACAATGTCTGTATTTCTTTGGTTAAGTACAGGTTCCTGCTCTTTAGGCCAAAAGCAGATGACCTCAGGTCTTGTAAATTCCAGGATGAAATTAGTGAAGGCTTTGTGTTCCGTGAAGTGTCCAATGTTGTTGGTCGTGTGGTTTGTTCTCAGGCCAGGGAGTGTGAGCAGAGCCTGCTGAGTGTCTGGTACATGCCATTGGCTTGGGCTAGTGTAAGAGTGGGGGTTGGGACTGTTTGTCTGCTCACGGCCTGGGCGTATGTGTGACTTCCATGATGAGGGCCTCTTCGCAGGGGTGGGGTGCACGGAGTGTGCCGGAGGGGCATAGGTCTGATCTGAGGGGGCCTAAATGGGGTGTGGGCATGGTTGACTTGGGGGGGTGTTGATTGCTTGGGGTGGGGGTGTGTATGTGGCTGGTGGTGTTGTGGTCACTGCCTTCTCTATCT